>NC_142674.1:12768118-12865618 GCF_964200805.1 Pocillopora damicornis | reverse complement strand
TGGGGAGCGAAAGCAGAAGATAACCGCAGTGGTAACAACCGGCGTTGTCTGATCTCAACTACACTTGGCTGAGATTTGGCTTCAAAGCCTCCAGTGTTGTCAACGTGTGTTCGATTATAGACGCCACCGCAAACCAGTTCTGAGTGCACTCATCAAATATATGGATGTAGGTTCGTGTCTGAAGAGAATTTTAGAGTGGTTAAATAAAAAAAACAAACCAAAAATTCAACCCGGAATCTCTGACACATTTTTTGGTTTTGGCTTCGGGGCAGTTAGTTGTCCGAGCTCGAATAAACTCGCCTTTTCGTATTTTCGCGTTCGTGCAGTCAGTGTGCAAAAAAAATTTGCACTGAATTTTCCTTCAGATTTTATTAAAGAGTTATATGCTAACTTGGAAAAAAGAATGACTCTAGTACTGTTTCAACATTAAACAAACCTCAATTTCCTCGTTGTCTGCTTTGTTAATGGTAACAGTAATGTGCCAGGGCTTTCCTTTTTTGGCAAACCAATCGCGCTGCGTCTAACACGCTGCTTTGTGAAAGGGCATCGACTGCAGCGGTCTTTGCAGCATCTTGGTGAACAGGTCGCACAATGTGCGACTTCCATTCTTCAAGTTTTGGTGTAGCCGATTGGAGATCATGCTCGAGTTCCTCCTCTTTCTCCTTGTTGCTATGGAGAGAAAGAGAATGTAAGTAACAACAAAATTTATTGTATATGACGGCATCCTACTAAGTGCTGCTAAAATTCAATTTTTGATTGCAACATGTGGGATACGCAAGTTACGTTAAGTTTTGCTTTTCTTGTTTCTTTTCTTTCTTCTTACATCTTCAACGGCCACTTTGCCGTTATCTTCCAAATTCATTTCGGCTGTGGATACCGAAATAAAACGAACATGTAAAATAAAACGGCAGATGTAGATTCTATAAGAATTGTATTAATAAATGAAAGAAGCACTCGACTCAGGCTAAGCTAACGCTAACCCACACAAGGCTGGAAATCAAGACTGTTCTCTACCTTTTCATACTTTCCTTTCACATAGAACTCAAACATAAGAACCATGGGAACAATAATCCTCACCCCACCCTACTACTACAAGCCAAACGTAACCTATTTTGATTGAACTAAGATATTATCAGCCTGCAAGATCCATTGTTCTTGGTGGGACTGTCAGTACAACCATTGTCTGCCTTAACTAAAGGTTGATTACCTTTCAATTGCTTCAGCTTTACTTGTCGCTCTTTCCTTTCTCCCTGATCTCCGAGATCTTCCAGTCTGTAAAAAAACTTTTTTAAGGAAAATAAACTGAACAGGACAGTGTATAAAATGTGACATCAAACCTTCAAGACAGTAAAGTTCCAGAACACCAGTTCCGCCCGTTCCGTTGAAATGTTTTCTGACAATAAATGCATTCAAGCCCAAACCACCTAAGACTGATGTTGAGGCTGGTAGTATAGTAACCATAACCGCGTGAACAATTCTTTGTGCAGAAAAATGCTGAGCTGTCAAGTTCGACTGTCAAATTGGGCCTTTTTCTTAAGCGAAAAAGCAAACAAACAAAAAAACAAAACAAACCAAGGGCTACCCAAAAGATAATTGCCATATTTCTCTGTTTTTGTTTTTGTTTTTTCATCTTCACCTACTTGTGTTCTTCTTTGTCAATTTGCTTGGCGAGAGAAATTCTTTTCCTAATGGAGGACATAAAAGACACATCAACTGGAAAGGAGTCTAGCTCGTTTCCTGCAACACAAAATTTTAAAAAGAATAAAATCAAGAAAACAAATATGAACAAAAAAATGAAAGAAACAAACGAACGACACGAGAGACTATAAGTTAACCCTTAAACGCCTATTCATGACTGGCATCTAGTTTCTTCTGACAGCATCACTCCTGAATCAAACATAAAGGTCACGAGAATACAGGGAACGACCACCTAAAGAAACTCTTGATTTTTAAAAAAATTCTCTTTGTTAGTTCCATAGAAAATTCATGGAAAATGGTGTGGAGAAAATGCAAACTGATTTTTAAGGGTGTAAAGGGTGAAATTGTAGTCGGGCTGAGTAAACTCCTAGATGTACCTTTTCCTCCTAAAATATTTGTTGCAGCTAAAAGAAATATTTATCAACTAGAGGGGTATCATCTTCGTGCAATAACAAATTTTCTTAACCCTGTGATCCATAAGAGTGACCAACCTCCAACTTCTCCTAACGACTGTCACACCCAAGTAAATATTTCTCAAAAGACTATAAATGTATCAAACACAAGATATTGGGTGCTTAAAATTAACCTCTAACCTTGTTATCAAATGGGTATCCAATCCTCCTTCTGTTAACAAAGCTATCCGTACTCGCATTAGGTATGATCTATGGAGGCAATGGTCCTCGAAATGCTCCGAACGCACACGCAAATCTTTTGGAAGAAATGTCCTTCCAATGGTATGAATCCATGAACGTCAATAACTTGTATTTTGGCGAGCTACCAAAGCGAAGCTTAATATCCTGCTTGGTTTTTACCCGACTTATGCACTTGAATGCTCCGCTATTAACCATTTTGCTAGGGAAAACCCCAATAACCCAACTACGAATGAACGGAGCAACCATTACACGTCATCAACCCAAAATGCCTTGCTTACCTAACAAGATGGCGAACGCGGGTAGTTCGAACTTGCCGTGAAGGCCAGTTTTGAAAGCGGAAAAAAAAATTAACAAGGTCACAGGTATGGTTTTAAGGACCAGATATCTTGAGTTGATATATTTTGAGCCCTTTTACCAGTATTTGTTTTAAAAATGCAGGTTCTCTTTAAAGCCACGAGAATAGGGGACATGATCACCAACTAAAGAAGCTCTTGATTGTTACACGAAATCTCCATGTCAACACCTTAAGAAATATATAAAGAACAGTATGCATGGAGAATATGCATACTAACGTTAAGGGACCGGTCATTATTTATCGCCTGGTTGGGGGGGGGGGGGTCGGAGTATTTAGGGGGGGATCACATGGTTTTTTGAAGACCTTTAGGGGGGATCAGCCGTAATTGACAAGCATAATGGGGGGGGATCAGACCAAAAAAAAAGGAATTTTAGGTCGCGCCGGGACCCCGGGTGATTGCATGGATATCTATCAGACGGAATCGACGGGCAGGACACCAGATGATTACCTTCCAAGAAAATGTATTAAAGATCTGTACGAGGAACATTCTGACAGTATCAGAAACGATCAGGATACCATGAAGAGCTTCTGCTCAAAATATAATGTGGAAGAGAAGCACGTCATTGCATATGTTAATCATTTGAAGGATATTGAGATCCGAAAGGACATCAGAACAAGAGCAGCTCAGGAGAGAAGAAGGCAAGAGGCCGAACGAACGTACAAGGACTTTCAATGGGATAACCTCATCGAGGGTGGCAAAGTTGAAAAGTTGCGGGTAAGAGAACTAGACCTGTATCTCAACAAGTATGGTGTGACGACTGTGGGTCGGAAACTTGACAAAGTGAAGGCCATTCGATGTCACTATTACCGACAGAATAAAGAGACTGTGATAACAGAAGAACTGTCGAGTGATGAAGATGACGTGGAATCCGAGGATGAAGAATCCGAAAGTGGAGAGGCAGAGAGCGACGATGACTATGTTTTCGTGGATTTGGATGAACAGCCTGAGATTGGCACTTCCTCGACAATTCAGTTCGTATCTGACGAGCAAATATTTACCGTTGTGGTTCAAGGTCCATGAGACGTAAGTACCACTATTAAAATATTACTTGCATATTCAAAAAGTTATTTGGCGGTGGCTGGGAGAAAAGGGGGGGGGGGATCATGAAACTTTCCACTACCGATAAGGGGGGATCTCTAAAAAACTAGATACTCTACGGGGGATCAGGTAAATGCTCCGATGTGACAACAAAAATACTCCGACCCCCCCCCCCCCAGGCGATAAATAATGACCGGTCCCTAAGTCGTAAAGATTTATCTAACTAAAAAGGAAATTTAGACGAATGGCACCTCAAACTGAGGGGGATTTCCAAATAACCTTTTAGAGTTTAACTGTTAAAGAGATACGTTGGAGATAATAAAGACACATCACCTCCATAAAGCGTCTTCATAATTTTCTTGTATGATCCCATTTCTTCTGGGCCAACAAGAACGACACTCAGACCTTCCCTGCTTGCTCTAGCTGTCCGTCCACTGCAGTGAATGTAAAGCTGTTAACAAACACAGAGAAAGAATTTAGGAACGCAGGATCACATGAGATGGTTGCGCTAAAGTTAATACTTACATTGTGGTTACATCATTACACAACAGTTCATTATTAAATGAGATACAACTGAGGACGATAAACAATAACAAACTGCTCCTCTCATATAAACTGCATTTCGAGAACAATCAATTTCTTCCTAAATCAAAACTCATTAACTTAAATGAATTATGTTTGATTTCGGTTGGTGAACCTCGCACATTACCTCAAATCGGAAACAAAACAAAGATTTAGAAATAAGTAAATAAATGCAAAAAAATAAATTTAGAGGTAAATAAAGAATTCGGGCGTCGACTACGTTCGAACTTTGCTATCCACATTCTGGTTGAGCTTCTCTTACAGTTGAGACTTGTAGTCCACACCTTGGTCAACGCATGGTTGGTTGAAGCAGCGTGACTTCCGAAGCCTTTTGTCAGGGTAGAGTTTTGCGGAGAATGAAAGCACTGCCGCCAAAAAGCAATCGCTCCCGTTCCCGCCTGCCGCACAGGCTAACCAACTGCACAAGCTAACCAACCTTACACACATACTTACACGTACTTACATCAGGGTCCTTCGGGACTTGATAGTGAATTACATGCTCAACAGCTGGTATGTCCAAACCTCTCGCAGCCACACCTGTAGCCAGAAGTAAGCCACTCGCACTCTGCTTAAATCTAACAAGCAAGAAAAAAATCAGAAAAAATTTCATTTGCTGGTGTACTTCCTATCTAGCTTTAAATATTCTCCGAGGGAGGAGAGGGGTGGGTTTTAATCAGTCAAGGCGACCCAGTTATAGTCTATAAATAAAGTAAATTCCATTGGTCGGTTAGTTCGTAAACTATACTCTCTGTATGTTTTGTAGTTCTCCTTCGATTTCACTTGGTACACCTCCATGGATCATGTTCCTAGACAGTGCGGTGTACGTGTCGATGCATTTGGCTCAAACCAACAATAAAAAGTAATAAAAATTGTATCCTGGATCTTGAAGTGTTTCTCTTCCTTGTCAGCTCAACTATTACAAACCTTCTCTTCAATTACACATGAGATCTTTGCTTCTGTCTACGGTTCCTCTCTTGTTGGTGACATCGATAATTTTACAACTGTTCTTCAGCTGCCCAACTTTGTCCATCGGTGACATTAAAAACGTAGAATACAAAGAGTATTCCTGTTAACGGAAGAACACAAGCCGATCAACTTAATCGTGTTTAACTAGGATGTTAGATAACAAAGACAAAAGCAAAACAACACAATACAAGCTTCGACACACTTCATAAAGCAGCAAATTTTCGGGTTTTAAATGATGGATTATTTAAAACATTTCATTCCTTAGTAATAGCTGATAAAATACGTTGATACTATCTCTAGCTTCTATTACTCTGAGTCAAATGTGCCGTGATTTACCAAAGCCTTCTTCGCTTGTGATCTTCTTTTACTTTCCTTTCCTCTTAAACGACTTTGGAAGAGTTAAAGTTGCAGAGAAAATAAACTTCTGTAGATGTCTTCGCTTTCCAGTTCCCTCATCTTCATCATAATCACTGTGAAAAGGAAACGTTAAGTTAAAGTTAAAATTTGATAAAAAGAGAGTCATTTACCTCAGTTTACAAGTTGACAGTCATGAAAACCATTAATTTCAGAAAGAGAAGGCTGAAAGAAATTGAAGCTCCGATGGAAATTGAAGTCCATTGCCTCTTTCTTTGAATGAGCTCCAATATAGAAGATAATTCTTGAAAGTGGCCTTGCTCGACCATTCGGTCTGCCTCGTCAATCACAAGATATCTCAAGTGCTCCAAACGGCATGCTCTTAACCCTAAAATTAAACGCCGCCAGAAGATATCTCTAGAATCATCCATTTGATAGAAAGAGGCTACACTCCAATTTCACCGTTTTAAAAAAAAACGCCCGGCACTGATGTTTACAGAGCAGTAGAAAATGCTTACAGCTGTACTTATCATTTTTGACGGCGTTTTACGAACGGAAAAACTTACACGACATTGAAAATCCAAATTCATGCTGAAAACTACACAGGACAATTGATCTCATGAGAAACATACCTAAATGTACAAGTGTGTGTCGACTGTTTCAAATCTCTAAAAGAAAGTGAATCAGTACAACTTATGATACATGAGGTACTTACCTCGGAAATCAAATCCCACAGTATTCCCGGGGTGGCTACTATTATCTCAGGACACTTGTTTAAAAGCCTCTGCTGTTTTTGAGGTGCCATTCCTCCAACCACAGCAACAATCTTGAAAAAAAGGAATTGTTTACTGATTCAAATGATTTTGAGGTACTTTGTTTGGTGGGTATTTCTCCGATAAAAGATAAAGTTGAAACAGGACTAGAAGGGGTGGCAAGGGAGTGGAGGGTAGGGGTTAAATGGTACATCATAGGGGCTGGGATTGTAATTCTCTGAACAAAAGGGTTTTTATATACTTTGCTGGTGAAGGTACCAAAAAACAATAGAGTTTATGTTTGAGGGAATAACAATGTTTTCAGCACTAACTCATCATTATTTAAATTGCTTTAAAGCCTATTGTGGCTACAAATTCATGTTTCCCCCAAAAAATTAAAAAATGCTTTCCAAACAAGAGATAGGTTTGCATTCTGCTCCACTGAAAAGAGGAGTATTGAAGGCTCAGGAAACAAAATTGACTTGGGCCAATAAAAATAAAGAAATAATTGAGTTTCTAACAATGGGAAAACAGAAACTAACTGTGGAGGTGACTTCCAAATTGTCAATTTAAGTACATAATGTTACCTCTAAAGATGTGTGTTTTGCAGCCTGTTTAAGATGATTCTTTATTTGTATAACCAATTCTCTGGTTGGTGTCATTATCAACGCCAGGAGTGGTTTCTTGAGCTGGGATGTTCCACTACCAGTTTCTGTGGCTTCTGTAGCATTATTTTTGGTAGTATTTTCTGTAGTTTCACCTGCTTCTTGATTGGACTTGTGGCCAAGGATATGGGTGAGAATTGGAATCCCACAGGCTAGTGTTTTACCCCTGAACCCTAGTAAATACATAAAATTGTTTTAATTAATACCCTTAAATAATAACCTCCTCAAAAACCAGCCATTCCTGGAAGCTAAACTTCTCCCAAGTGATTTTATCATAACTTCAACAGACAATTTCAAGGCATTATCCAACAAATGATATGAGAACTATGAAACTTACAACTTGAAGGGACTTATCTTGACAATCTTATTGTAATACACATTTTTGTATAAATAATGTTCCATCAACCAACTATAGGAAGATATAGAATGCCTACATATAGAAGGAAGAACTATTACATTAGTTCTTAAGAGAGTAAAATTTAACCATCAGTCAGTCAGTCAGTCCTCTCTCTCTCTCAAGAGGTACATCATACACATACTTTCAGCTCAACAGCTCTCCTCAAGAGTGCTTTTACAAAAGTCATATTTATAATTATTCAACAATCACTTAGTACTTAGACATTAATTCAGGTCAAAGACCAGCTCTAAAGAATCAGAAACTGTTTGCTATAATGTGTGCGAAAGTCTTGTTACACATAAATGAGCTAGGTGTACATCATAGTAGACACATGTACATGTTGAAAAATTATTTTTTTCCTCTCTCTCTCGCTTTCCAAAAAAAAAAAAAGGATTCTTCAAAATAGTTGTGAAACCAAGTACACAAACAATACACATAAAAAAAAGAGACCTCCACCAATCTAACTGCCCTGATTCAACTCACAGTTTCTGCTGCGCCAATGATGTCCCTGCGGTGGAATATTGCAGGTTGAAGGGAGAGTCTGTATAGGGGTTGGTGTAGTAAAACTTTGTTCACTGAGTCCTCTCTGAACTTCTTTGGGAACGCCAAGGACTTCCCAAGCACTCATATCTACCATGGGCTCTAAAGTTTAGTTCAATCAAAATAAATGATTTAGCTATAAAATATGATTGCATCTTAAACTCAGTGTTAGTGAGAAATATCATTTTATTACAGTTGAACCGAATGGGTAATTTGTACCCGTATAGATATGAAATATGTTTATAAAGGCTTTATAATCTAAACAAATTAATACTTTATTAATAAATAACAATACAGTAATAAAAAAAGTGAAAGTGAAATGTGATCATCGCAGTAAATTTTCCAATTTAAGCAATTGGAAAGAAGAAGCCTGAAAAAAAAAAATCAGGGCTTCAATAAAGCCCTGATTTTTTTTTTTTTTTTTTTTTTTATTATTTTTTTATTTATTTTTTATTTTTTATTTTTTATTTTTTATTTATTTATTTTTTTCAGGCTTCTTTCCAATTGCTTAAATTGGAAAATTTACTGCGATGATCACATTTCACTTTCATCTACAACCGCAGTACAAATATGAATTATTTCATATAAACTCCACAGTAATAAAAAACTTATCAGTAAAATTACATTATTTATAACACTGATTTTGAAATCACTGGTGGTCCCTGTAATGAGATTGGCTCTAGTTGATGTGATTTACTCACAAATTGCACTATTTTTTGCCTTAAATTGCATCTTTTTCCAACTAATGAGGAGACTACACTAAAGACAAAACAACCAATCAGATTTCAAGGCTTGTTTAAAGTAACCAATCAAATTGCAGGAAAATGAGAGACAAAGAGTATCACATGGCAAATTTTGCAACTTTTGTTTCCAAAACTCTTACATTTCCCCCCCAAAAAATGGATGAATTTCATTTCAGACCGGCTCAGTACTGCATCAATAAAATATTTGAACTTACCAAGTCCTGTGATTTCAAAATGGATGTAATAAAGTGGTAATTGAACCTCGTGTCATGCAATTTTGGTCTGAAATCATACTTGTGATTTCAAACTCATGCTGCATGCTCGTTTGAGTTTGAAATCACGCATATGATTTCAGCAGAAATTGCACTCCACTTAGTTCAATTACCATTATTTATAGAAAATCATATCTTTTCCAAGAAAACATTATCTACACAAAATGTGTTTGATTCTCTTCTTAATAATAAAATTCAAGGACAATCATTGGAGTAAAATTGTAGTTTGTTTTGTGCATTTCCCATCCATAATTCCTAAAATTAAATCTTACCTGGAAGATCTTCCATCAGTCTATTGTCAGTGACTATTTCTACTCTGTTTTGCTCTTCTGACTGGGCTTTACTTTGGGCCTTGTTTTTCTTTTTCCTCTTCTATTTTCCCTTTGTCTTTTGGTCATTCTTTGTGCTTTTTTCAAGTTGTGTGGATGGTGTGGTAACTGTTTGTTCCAGATTATCCTGAAGATTTAAATCAAAAGACAATACTATGTTGCTTTTTTTTCCCCTGTGAGCCAAACTTCTAGAGAAAACCAAAAAGAAGCTTCTATTCTTAGATATACAAAATTGTGCATGTATGGGTAAAGACTGACAAAATGCATGAGCCCTTGGGACAATGCAGTCTGCTGTCTTCAAAAAAATTAGGACAAACTGCTCTCAAAATGATTTCAATCAATTCCTGTATTTCCATGTAGTTCTTGTGGTGAGTGTTGTTGTTGTTGTTTTCTTTTTGTTTGTTTGTTTCTTTTTTCATTTAAGGTATGACTGGCAGTTATCTTAGCTTTGATTCTCATGTCCAATACACCCAATCTGACTCAGGAGACAAGTCATTCCATTTGAGTCAGGTTGAGGATTATTATTAAGCGTCTTGAAAATCGACTTGTAGTAAGACATTTCCACCTTAAGAAGCACGGTTTATTCAGATTTCCAGTATCACAAGATGACTTAACGACTTAACTTCTGGTGGGTCGATTTGTGAACGACTCAACCCAATTTGGATGTATTGGACAACCCTCAACATTTAATAATTAAAGATAAGTTATAATAAAAAATAAATAAACAAAATAATTTAAAAAGATAATTTTTCCCAATTTCTCGTAAAATACAAGGGTAATTTCACCACGTGCTTGAAGTGAATCTTACATTTGTATCTTCTAAATTTAACTATGCGATATGTTTTAAAGCACTTTAAGCAATTCACCTCCTACAGCGGCCATTCTTTTATTTTCTTCTTCTGAGCTGGTCCACCTGCACCAATTCCTGCTAGCTCTTCTGGATGATAATCTTCCATGACTTCAAGGGACATAAATCCATCCATTTCGCCCGCAAAGAACGAAGGATCGTCCAATTCTACTGGTTCCCATTTTCGCTTCTTCCCTTTCGAATTCTTCTCTGACATTATGGAGCAATGAACTAGAAACTGAATCTAAACGTTTTTTTTAAATAACAAACAACCGTTTTGGTTTATCCCTAGAGAATTAATAAAAACACTCTCACTTCGTCCGCCATTATGGATTACCCGCCAGAGAAGGACTGGATAAGAAATTGTACTGCGCGCATATTCAAACGAGAGTCATGCGCTGATTTATTGCTAAATGACTTTTCTCCCTTCGCCGAGTTCACTGAAACCTTTGTGAAACGTGAATGAAAAGACTAACATGGCGAAAGAACACCATACATTCAAAGATGAGTGCAATTATATTGAGCGCTTAAACGAAAACTTGTTTCTTATCAAGAAAGGCTTTGTCCCAAACATGAAGGTAAGTGAACGCGCGCCAAAAATCAGATCGGAAGCTCAACTCCAGCTGAGTGGCGTGCGCGTCAAAATACACGTCTAACGATGTCATACTTGAGAATGTTGATAATAAGCTATGGTCATCGAAATAAATCCCCTTACACCTGCTATATCCGTCAAAGTAATTTCCTTCAAATCCCCGTCCCCTGCCCCCCTCCACGTCTCTCATGTCAGAACTATTTTCTTTTGTTTGTTTGTTTGTCTCAATCAGTAAATTCACGAACTACAGTCAAACCTGTCTTAGGTGGCACCGTATTGAGCACTTGCACTGTAGTAGACGCCATATTCCCGTGGGTGACTGCTTAATACAAGGTTGACTGAACTGGACAAATAAATTTTGTCCTCACTTCCTCCATCAAACCCAGATTATATCCATTATTGTCCCCATCCCCCCTAATTTCTCTCCTTTTCCCCTAGTTGCAGACTGTGGTGTTTTGCTGGAAATTGTTGATGCAAGAATGTCCTAATAAGTACTGGATTAGGATGTTCTGATTAATTAGTACCATGGACAAATTTTTACATATTGTTTCAGATTCAAGACTTGAGGTGTACATTGCAACTATTCAACTCTGAAGTTCAAACTATTCTTTTCTTTTTTTTCTTTAAAGGTTGAAGGTATCTTAGATATATAAACGAGCTGCTCGAAAAACTAATGTTTGATGAGCTGAAGCACTGGGCTGGAACTCAAGGTACAGTACTTTAAACATTTGAAATATAATACTGTTGTATTTGCTGCATTTGTCTTATTCCTTTTATGCAATTAAATTAAATTGCTCTCCAGGTATTGGTGGTTAACTCCTTCCTGGTGTAAGGCAGATTGCAAATGTTGCAGCTTTGCCTGGAATTGTTGGTGTAAAAATGATCATAACTTTTTCTTGTTGAAATTACAACTTAGTTGAATTGAAACTTGTTCAGTCCTGGGCCCAGTTGTTTGAAGGCTGATAAGTGCTAACCCAGGGTTACATTTTAATCAGGGTATGTTTAATCCTTTGTTTAAAAGCCTTTTAAAATAATTTAAACCATAGTTTTTTTTGGGTATCCAATCATCAAATTGCAGACTAAAGGAATTGTACATGTAGACTGAATTTCATTTGAAAGCTTTCAGATATGAAATCAGATTTCACACTGACCATTAGTTATCGAAACTCAGCTTTTAACAAACTGACCCTGTACTTTTGGGAAGCAGAGAAAGTATAAAGTGGAGATGACAGAAGAGTTTCTTGTTATACAGTTTGTGTTTCCATAGTATTTTTACACAAAGATTTCACTTAAAGTGATGCCAAATAGAGCATCCAGTTATCCAGTTAGATCCAGTTAGATTCAGTTATCCCATGCACGATCTTGAGAACACATGCAAATCAGTTTTTCTGCTTTAAGCAAAAGCCCTTAGAACTGTTTTTCTAGGAGTTTTCTTAAGTTCCTGTTTATTTCCCTCAAAAAACAGGAAAACTGAAATAATTAGAATTAAAAGGCTACGTTTATTATTTAAACTTTATGTGCTGTTATTTACCTCATCAATGGAGTTCCTAGGCCGCTAATGCAGATCACAACACAACGACTCAGTTTAATTCTAGCCATTCTAGAAGTAACATTCCTTCACTTCTTCTTTGCTCATGGACTACAATTCATTTTACCTATTTTTTGACAGTAAACCCTGTTTCAACAGGAAAAGAAAGCTGTTTAAAGGTGAAATCTGAGTAGAAGGAATTGCTTTCTACCATCGGAACACTGTTGAAACACCATACAAACTTGTTTCCAATACCTCTAAATATGGTGCTGCAACCCTGTCAACCCTATTTTTCACAGCACCCTTGCAACTCAGGTATCAAAGTGATGTCAAATTGTTGGTGTGACTGAAAACCCTGTTTCAACGGGAAAAGAAAGCTGTTTCAACAGTGAAATCTGACAAGTAAGAATCATTTTCCACCATAAATGAAAAATGAAAATGATAATCATAATGATTTGCATATTTAGTTCAGGGCATGAAATTGCACCTAATACAGGTGCCAATGTGACTAAATTTTTCACTTTGGCGACCAAATCCTGAAAATCAATCGCCAAATTGGCAACAAGCATGTTTCATCATAACCTTACCGAGAGATTTAGTGAATTAAAAAGATTTGCAAAGATAAATCCGTGGCAAACTTCCTGGTTAAGTTTGTTTTCAAAACACAGCACGTGCATTTCAATCAATGACTTGATGCCAGCTTGGATTTAGGTGAGCTTGAATGTTATTTATCATCCATCCTTGTGTTCACTTTGGAGCACTTTAAAGATCTTTTTTCCTGGTTTAATTTTGGAGGGTCTATCTTGGACTGTGACAGTGTAAAATAAGGTTTTGTTTGTCTTTGAAAATGGCAACCAACTTTTTTTGAATTAGCAACCACTTTGAAGAATTTAGGAGCCTAGTGGCTATCAGAAAAAAAAATTAATTTCACACCCTGTAGTTAGAAAGAAGTAGTCAGCTTTAGGGGTTTTTAGGGCTTTCAAATTCTGATTAGGTATTGTTTCATGATTCTTGTTCTATTATTTTATGTCAGCGCTACTAGATTTGATCAAGTGAATTTGCTAGCTATCTTAGAATTTCATCTCTCTGCAGCTGAGAAGAAAAATCTCACATGTCGTGATTTACTTAAAAAAGTATTATCTGGTCCTATCTGCTGTCTGGTGCATTGTTGAAAGCACTTAGCACATATTATTTCCTTTAATTTCATTAGTTGAGTTCCTGTGCCACTGCACAGTAAAGATAAATCAAGAAAGCCTGCCTGTTGGTTTGTTTGTTTGCACTTCACGAATGAATGAAGATACAAATAGTACAGAACAGAAATGAAGAAGCCCCCTTTTACTTTGACATAGTTCAAAAGTAACCTACCTTTAACTATGGAAAATCCCTCTTTGAACATTAACATGATTTGAATCAATTTAAGCCATGAGTTCAACCTAGTATAGTATCTGGGATTGTGGCTTAGTCATCGTTATGGCTGGCCGTCACCACCAAAAAATACCAGGATGTCTAGCCAAATGATAAACGGTCTAGTTGCCCATGTCGAATTGGAAATTGAAATTGTGAAATGGACTAGCTCAATTGCAAATAACTTAGCACTTAGTGGCCGTCACCACCAAAAATACCAGGATGTCAAATAGATCAGTAAAAACAAAGCTGGTTTAAGGATCAGCTGCAGGACACCATAGCTAATAAAGGAATGGCATGGCCAAATTATAGACAGTTTACTTTTCCTTCATGAAACAGAACACCCTAAACATGAATAGTTTAGCCAAATGATAAACAGTCTAGTTGCCCATGTCGAGTTGGAAATTGAAATTGTGAAATGGACTAGCTCAATTGCAAATAACTTAGCACTCATTTGCAATACAGTAAACAAATGGTGTAGCATTGCGTCAAATGGCTCAGGGTAGTGTCAAGTAGCACAGCATACACACAAACAGTGTAGTGTTGTGTGAAATGGCTCAGTGTAATTTTGAATGGTACAGCTTACATATAAACAGTGTAGCTGAAAGTGAAATGTGATCATCGCAGTAAATTTTCCAATTTAAGCAATTGGAAAGAAGAAGCCTGAAAAAAATCAGGGCTTCAACGGGATTCGAACCCGTGACCTCCGCGAATACCGGTGCGATGCTCTACCAACTGAGCTATGAAGCCACACATTGGGAGCGAGGTCAATTTATTGATTTCATATCTTCCCGTGCAGTGAAATGATGTGAAGTTTATATGAAATAATTCATTTTTGTACTGCGGTTGTAGATGAAAGTGAAAAGTGATCATCGCAGTAAATTTTCCAATTTAAGCAATTGGAAAGAAGAAGCCTGAAAAAAAAAAAATCAGGGCTTCAACGGGATTCGAACCCGTGACCTCCGCGAATACCGGTGCGATGCTCTACCAACTGAGCTATGAAGCCAGTGTAGCATTGCGTGAGATGGCACAGCATAAATTTGAATGTTACAGCGTACACACACAAATGGTGTGGTGTCGCATGAAATGGCTCAGCTTAATATTGAATGGTATAACGTACACACAAATGATGTAGTGTTGCGTGAAATGGCTGTTGTTATCAGTATCTGTTGTCTACATTGGCAGTAGAAAACAGACAAACAGAGGAGTTTCTTGATCACAGTGCAAATTTCAGGAAGATAAAAATTACCTTATAATTAAAAAAATATGTGCAAAAGACATTATAGTTAACTAAAACAATTCTACTGTATAAAATAGTAGGAAATGTTTGTTTCCTGTGTTTACACAAAAACTAGCAACTGTACAGTGCAGAACCCAGCTAGTCTTGAACTCTTGAGGGAAGCAACAATTTGCTCAAGTCATACAGCTGGGAGTTTAAGATAGTGGGGTAAATTTGTCTGTAAAACAGGAACAAGGGATGCTGCTCTTTGTTTGAGATAGGGAGTTTGAGACAGCTGAGTTCGAGATAGCCAATGGTTATGACTGAGAAAAGCAGGGCAAATCCAAGGGAAATGGGTTTGAGTTTGAGATAGCAGGGTTCAACTGTACCATATTTACCTGTGTATAATATGCACTTTTTTCTATAAAAATAACCATCAAAATCAGAGTGTATTATACACAGATTCTATTGTTTGTCAAGCAGGTCCAAATTGCATACATTAAAAAGACAACAAAAAAAGTAACAAAAGCCTAGTAGTAACTGGTCTTTATTAGCTTGAGTTAAATAATCTACCAATGAAACATTTTCAATTTTGATCCACAAACACAACAAAGAAAGTAACAAAAGCCTCATAGTAATTGGTCTTTATTAGCTTGAGTTAAATAAGCTACCAGTGGTGCCTAACCTTGAAGGTATCTCACAGCATTCACAGCAAACAGTCACCAAATTAAGTATTAATGTGTCACAGCAATGCAATTTTTTAGATGCACATTTACTTTACTATTACTATTAATAATTATTTTGTAAGGTGCAATTCCCAAGCGGCAGTTGTGACCACAACACGTGTGCACTTGCTTAATGGCAATTGTCACACGAAAATACCAAATGCTTCTACACTGCATGACCCTGTATGCATTATAGACATGTTGGTCTAAAAGAACATAAACATAGAGATTTTAAAAGCATTTCACATTCAGAGGAATTTTGAATTATATTTGTGGCATCAAATATTGTGGTTTCTCTGATGTTGTCTTTGCAAGGGTCAGGTACAATTTTGAGTAATGTAAGGTACCTGTGTGTATACCTTCTCTAGGTAACCACACTATAAGAGATAAATTGAAGACATGAAATTTAGATTTTACCAAGTATGGCATAAAATATATCTCCAAATGTTGTCTCTGCAACAGACAAAATACTGAGGAATGACCTGTAATTTGAATATTTAACCAAGTTTGAACTGTATGCAGTTGAACCTCTATTTAAGTGTCTATCACCCTTAAATAGATATTTTCAGAATCAACTCTATGCACATTGAATAGTTAAATGGTGAAATATTTCTTGTTTTTGAATTTACAAAATGCTAATTAGATGACGTCAACCTGGGAATTTGCCATTATTTCTATGCCAACTCACAATGTGCAGTATACAGCTTGAGGATAATTAATTTGATAAATACAAAAAATAAACTGTGGATAGTCAATTGTTTGGTAAAAAATATTACTTGGAGGTGAAAACAAGTAGTTGTATAATAAATGATTCCCATGTTGACGTCATTAATTAGCATTTTGTAAATTTAAATCTATATAGCTCAATAACGCGACGTTCAAAACAAATATTTCACCATTTAACTGATCAATGTGCGTAGAGTTGATTCTGAAAATATAATTGTATTTAAGGGTGACAGGCACTTTTAGTGGCCATACTTTAATCGGTTACAGCCACCAACTATAACAGTCATTGTTTAATTCTAGAACTGGAGTGTCATGGTAGCAACTTCCAGACATGGTCTGTTCTCATTATTCAGTGGTGACAAGCCTCTTCTCAGTTGTCATGATTTAAATATTGTGTATTGTGTCAACCCAGAAGAATCAGGGAGCAGAGCCTTATTCAAATAAATCATGGTGAGTTTGTTGTACTTCCTTAGTAATCACCCAACTGTTCATTTCAGTAAAGCTGTTCAGATGGCGTATGACAGCTAAAATTTGTGTTAGTGGTTTCTATGCTTTGCATTGTTTAATTTAAAGGGGTGAGTGGAATAAAGCGTTGAGTGACTTCTGATCAACTGCTAGATTCTCCTTCCAGTTTATATTGTATATGCTCGTGTAACGTAGGGAGAATTTGGCTATAAATCAGGAGTCACCTAGGGCCTTATTCCAAACATTATTTTGAATAAGGCCCTAAGTGACTCCTGATCTGAAGCCAAATTGTTACATGAGCATATATAAGACAAACTGGAAGGAGAATCTAGCAGTTGATCAGAAGTCACTTAGGGCTTTATTCCAATCACCCCTTCATTTCGCACCGTAAAATTTTCGAACACTACAAACACATGAAATTTGCTAAATTTTCGGTCATTTTTACTAAAAAAAAGGTCACTTAGAAATTTCTGGACAACAATTTTCAGCTGGCATTTTTCGGAAAAATCATATTTTATTCCAAAGAATTTTCGGCTAAGTAAATTTTCAGCTAGAACATGTGAACAGCTAATATTTTTCTAACGATCTGTAGGTTTGTATATGTTTGATAAATACATGCGGCGCAATAATTTTTCCCACATACAGTACCGACAAGAACTGTCCCCCACTAAAATTGCACCAAAAGCAGAACTGAGCAGACCATACTTTCTGAAGTGAACCCAACCAAACTTCAAGCCCATATATAAGCTATATAGGTATGTGCTGCCTAATAGGGTCGGGTTTTTGAGCCTCTGGATCCATAAATAGGGTGTCTTATTCGCGATTCTGGGTCTGCTCATGTTTGCACTGATGTTTGCATGTGAAGTGGGGGTTAGTTCCAGTCGGTACTGTAACTGCAACGACAATCCAATCGGAGGGTTCAATCGACGGTGAGGAAAGAGGCCTCACTACTCTATGTACAGTACCTCTCGCGTATACGTTAGCTGCGCATGCGAATTTCATACGCTCCGACGCAGGGTAGTCAGACGCGTATATACAATTTTTCTGCACGCTCGGTCGAAAAAAATGCGCGATTCATGTGCCTTTGTTATTCAGTGCTACAAGTTTCCTTTGTATTTCATTGTTGTATGAAACAATTGACTTCTAAGTTTGAAAAAGCGATGAGTAGACAACGGAAAATTTACATAATGAAATAAAAAGTACCGTGTTACACTCTCGAATGTCGCGTCGCTTCGCGAATTTTTCAGATAACGTGTAGTAGCAGTAGATTGATGTTAGGCCTTCTGATCACCAACTACATTTATGATTTGTAACGTTCATATTTGTCATATTACAGAATATCCAAACTGAGCAGGAATTGTCCCCGGGCCCACCGACGTGCTGGCACACATTGGCTATGTTCCTCGAACAGTCATTCAGTACGCTAAGTACCCTCTAAGAGGCAACAGTAACGTTGAACTTTTCACGGTCAAGGCAATTACTAATATTCTACAAGTACTAGAAGACGAAGCACTGTAGATTCCTGATAGGTGCGCATCAGGTCACTAGCGATGATAAATACTTGCAAGGCTAGTGATCACCAGCAACCTTTTCCTGGTCTTGTTTGAAACCACCAGGACTCGATTTGAAAGAAGTATCCGTCGTTAGCCCTCTGGTTGAAGAAGCTGTTGTGCAGTTTACGTTGGAAAATCCTAATTATTTGTTGGATGTAGTAAGTATTGATTTTTTTTACTCTGGCGATCAAATCCTGGGGTGGGGGGCCGATACTGAACTGACAGGGGGGCTCGGCCGTACCATTTTGAGTGTAAAATTCCAGATATGGTACTATTTAGGGGGGCTGTTGAAAAAAACAATTTTATAATTAACTTGGTACCATTTAGGGTGTCAATTGATTACTAATTGGGATCTGGTTACCGGTTACCGATTTCAGACTTTCAGTTACCGGTTACCGATTTCAGAATTTCAGTTACAGGCTACCGATTCCCCGTTTGGTAAACAGACAACATTTTTTCCATGCAAAACATTATAGTAAATGTGCTCGACTAGTACCTCGTCTATTAACAACAAATTAAGCGCTAGAATGAGCAGACAACCAAAACATGTCGAATTCTTCAAGACACATCTGAAATGGTTAACCGATAACCAGATGCCAATAAGTCAGTCAACTGATTTGTCATGTAAAGCAGAGTACAAAAATATCATTCTCGATCAGCTTTTCAGTCAACCTACAGTGCCTTTTAGGGGTCATTTTTAGGGCCACAGCCGAGCCCCCCTAGTGTCAGTTCAGTATGGGAGCCGAACTCCCCCCCCCCCCCACCCCGCCCCACGGGGAGCAAATCTGCAGGTTTATAGGCTGGTTAACCGCGGTCAAACGAGAGAAATTTGCAAAAGTTAAACAAAGTACTTAAAGGTTAAGGTAGTCGTTTTCACTGTTTATTAAAGTTTAATCTATTGCCAACATATTTACCAAAATTTACCAAACGTTTTGAAAGTTTACCAAAAAAGTTCTAAATACTGTGAACCGCAGAATCGTCGGCGCCATTTTTCAACATAATTTGGATCAGGCGCATGGATCCGGTTTTCCACGGAAAAAAAGATCATCATTTTGAGAAAAATTAAAAGGTAATAACGTGAACTAATTTTTTTACTCATCCTTGCTTACATTAAATAAAATCCCACTGAATAAAACGAAAACCGCGATGGACATTTGACCGCGGTAGACCAGGCTGGATACATCCCTGCGTTTGGTAAATGAAAGAAATAATTATGGCTTCATTCACCATTCATTCAGCATGTCACGCCCCAAAGCATAAAGTATAATGAGGCTCCATCTCTTCATCAGGTGGATACCATGACAGGCCTATCTGTAGGGAGACCTGGCAACTTACTTGGCAAATATTGGGAGAAGCTGATATTTAGCAATCTCAAGGAATGTGTGAAAAATGAGTATTCCTTCAAGGAAGAGGCATGTGGTTCCATTGCTGCTAGCTCCTACTTAAATTTGTGTGGACATCAAAGCAAAACAGATACGAGAAAATCGATAGAACAGATAACTCGAGATAAATATAGTGCAATGATTGTCCATTGTCCTAATACCAGCGCCTTTGACTTTGTCATCTTTGATAAATGCGACAAAATTCATGCCATTCAGGTAACCGTTCAAACCGCTGCGAAGAAATGTAACGAGAGTGACTTTTTCAAGACTGAAAATATTCACTTTAAGTATTTACTAGCGCCTTATGAGGTCGACGTCAACGCTATTAAATTGAAATCAAAGTTATATGATGCGTATATGGCGTATGGTTTGCGAATTGTAAATGGAGCTAGTTTCCTAACTCAGAAAGAATCGAGTACTTTTCAATTTGGCGTCGAAGCCACTTAAAGATCCGTCTTGGCGTGGATTAATAAAACGGGTATTTCGTCTTCAACATGTTTTTATTGCCCATGTGGAAAAGAAGCATTGTCGCGGGAGGGGGACAAAACAGCAACAACACAAAAAAAATTGAAATAAAATTCGTTTTATAGACCAAAGAAAAGCAGTGACAACCATCAAGTGCAATAAATATTGCTTATTTTAGTGCATCTCATATTTGAGTCCCAGGCCATTTGGGTTCAAACTTTCCTTACCAGAGCGAGTTTTAAACGAATTTCTATTGTTCTAGACGATTCTGTCCCCCTCATAAACAAGCCGTGACGTCATTATGAATAAGAGCAATTAAAAACAATAAGATAAAACGGTAAAAACGAACGATAAAATCCGACGTTTCGGAGTAGTCATGACTCCATTATCAAGGTTAAAGTTTAAAACAAGCAAATAACAGTATTTAAGCGATGTGGCGCGAAAAATTAACATAATAGGTGCGAAGATTATACAAATACTTTCGCACGAATAGAGTCCGATTGCACGTTCAGGTTTGGCTTTAAAGTTCTTATATGAAGCATTTCGTACAATAAGCAGTCAAATTTGTTCCTGCACTTCTTAAGAACTTCGAAGCATTTCAGTAGGTCCTGAGGGATCGTCCCGTGTACGTTCTTGCAATGTTTGGCAATGGCTGAGGACTGTTGTTTATGTCCTTTTACACGATTGTGTAAATGTCCGCGTGTGTATCCTATATAACCTGCATCGCACAGGTCACATTGGTATTTATAAACAACACACTGTTCATTTACGATCGATGGCTTTGCTTCTTTCACATTCAGTTCTTGATCAATTTTTCGGCTGACAAATACGGGCTGGATGTTGGTGTTCACTTTTAGGCTCAGATCCTTGAGTTGTCCTTTCACAAAATTTGCTGAGGTTTGGTCTTTAAATGGTAGAACCACTCGAATTGTGTCATCCGTCTCTTTAGTTGGTAATAATGGTCGCTGCTGGTCACAAACCTTTGAGTCAACGAAATTTTTGGTGGCAGAGTCGATGAGGTGTTTGGGGTACTTTAAACGCGAGAATACTGTCTTCAATCGGTCACATTCGTCTGAGAAGTGTGACCAAGAAGAAGATAAACGATGTGCTCGACCCAGCATAGTTCGGAGTAAACCCTGTTTGTACCGATTGTCAACGTGACTTTGGTAATGTAAGAGGAGACTTGAATTCGTGGGTTTTACGTACACCTTTGTTTCTATTTGGGGCGATCGGTTCAGTAACTGGATGCCCAAAAAAGGGAGCATGCCATTGCATCCAGTTTCCATCGTAAATTTTACGGAAGAATGTGCCTTGTTAAGAGTGTCCAGGAAGTTAGATGCTGTTGCGATATTTGGCATGATAGTAAGTGTATCATCAACGTACCTTCGATAGAAGGAAGGAAGTTTACCCTCTCGCTCGAGGTTTTCTTCAATTGAAGACATGAACACATTAGCTAGCAGGGGACCAAGGGGGGAACCCATGGCCACGCCATCCGTCTGTTCGTAGAGTGCTCCATTATACTGGAAGAGTTGTCCTTTTGTAGCTACACTGAGAAGGTCAACAAGGTCCGTTATGGTCAGGTTCAGGTCATAGGTTGAATTAAACCAGTCGTTGTCAAAAGCTCTGTTCGCGAGTATCTCAATTGTTTCATCCAAGGGTACGTTGGTAAAGAGGGAGGACACGTCATGTTAATTTTTCGCGCCACATCGCTTAAATACTGTTATTTGCATGTTTTAGACTTTTACCTTGATAATGGAGTCATGACTACTCCGAAACGTCGGATTTTATCGTTCGTTTTTACCGTCTTATCTTA
The DNA here is from genome assembly GCF_964200805.1 of Pocillopora damicornis. NCBI lineage: Eukaryota > Metazoa > Cnidaria > Anthozoa > Scleractinia > Pocilloporidae > Pocillopora > Pocillopora damicornis. The sequence goes on along the minus strand of NC_142674.1, from coordinate 12,843,554 downwards.
TTGTTTTTAATTGCTCTTATTCATAATGACGTCACGGCTTGTTTATGAGGGGGACAGAATCGTCTAGAACAATAGAAATTCGTTTAAAACTCGCTCTGGTAAGAAAAGTTTAAACCCAAATGGCCTGGGACTCAAATATGAGATGCACTAATGTTTAATAAGCAATATTTATTGCACTTGATGGCTGTCACCGCTTTTCTTTGGTCATTTTTACCGTTTTTACCGTTTTATCTTTTAAGAAATCTCTTTTAATAAAAACAATAAACGAAATATTTATTGGACGCTAAAAAAATTGACAGTGAAATGAACAACTTTCTCAATTAAGCATTGTGATATAGCATTAGTAGCAAAGATTTTGTAGTTTCAAAAAAACATCCATCAGACTCCCGCCTCCACGGATGGATTTTTTTTCACACAGCCCTATGGAAACAACTTTTACAGATTAGAGAGTTTCTCTAAATCTCACCCTGAATGGATAATTTGGGAGGGGAAGCCCTTGATCTTTTGGGTTCCTGTTTGTAATTTTCATAATAAAATCAAAATACAACATGTTTGTGATATACTTTTTTGACTTAATTGCAAAGCATAAAGAAACTGTTCTTTTTGACAGCATTTTTGTAAATAAGTATTTCATTGAATTATTTGAATCCTTAGAATTCCACATAAATAGCATAGCATTACAATAAAAATGTATTTAATTGCATAAAAAATGTGGTTGATTTGTTACTCACGTAGGGGGGGGGGGGGGTAGTCAAATCCCTGTAGCCTTGATATCCGTCGATCCATGCCATACCAGGCGGTGTGCGCACTCTGATTGCGTTGCATCATGGTCGTAAAACGAAAAGCGAGTCATTTGCTTCCTGTGGCGGTCGAGTGAACATCTCTGGTGGCAGTGAGATTGCGTGAATAAACGTGGATTGTAATGGGGATTCACTTTCTGTTGCCGTTCCTTCGAAAGTGTTATTCCTCCGTGACAAATTAGTTATTAGGAGGCAACTGAAGAGATTCAGAAAGAATCGAAACTGCAGTCTTTCCCAAGAATCTACTCATTTACCAGCAGTTGCACTCTCAACCGATGGCTGTGTGAATAATATCAAGTTCGCGAGTCATTTAACGGGGAATCGACCCTTGACGTGCAAATGCATTATGTTACAAAGAGACAGCGACCGTCTAATACACGAACTACTTTTCATGTCATACACTTAAAGGCATAAATACGGGATTCGCGAAAGGAGAAGCCTAACACCTCCTAAGACCAAATTCGTCACGCTCAACTTTTAACAAAATTACAAATATGCTTAAAGAATAAAGAATACCGAGAATAAGGTATTGAGAAACATCTTTAGAGTTATTTTATGCGGGAGAGACTATATATCTGAGAACGAAAAAGATAGCGCGCACAAATGAAAATGTTACCTTTGGTAACACAATCTCATCCGGCTGTGCCAAACCTCAAGAAGACCAAGAACATACAGATGGAGAAATGACACTTTAATAGTAATCTTTACTATCACATCGCAAACAAAAGTCATTAAATAATATCCTAATAACAGCTAAACTTTCAGGTTAGCAGATTTAAAAGCGCAAGCGAATGGCAGGAGTCGCACAAACCTATCAACACCTTTTAACCATCGACAACCTTCTGATTTCCGGTTATCCAGCGTGTCGCCGTGTGCATTGTAGACTGTTATTTATGGGCAAGTGACTCCTTTCGTTGCTCTAATTCATCTGTCCTTCATTCAGTGATCAAGTAAGTATATTTTCCATACAACACTCGCCATTGGTGAATTTCGTTTTACCTAGGAAAGTAGATTTACAACACAATTGAGTATACGATAGTAACGCTGTGTGACGCAACAATAGGCCTGCTCTTGGCCATAATCGGTCTCAAACACTATCACTTAAAAAGCGAGAAACACATGTACCGTTTCAGGGCGTTTGGTCAGAGCTGTTGAAGTAGAATCAAAGCGGCCATCCAAATCTTTTAAAGGCTCCAAACTACGACGTACATCAAACTTGACCTTCTCGAAAACCGGTCTTAAATTACTTACTGAAAAACAGTGACTGCGTTTGTCCTTGGGAACCGTAGAATACGGGACAAATACATACCAAAAAATATTTTTGCAAATTCAAAATAAATCAAATTACATTTATCTATAGTGAAAGGAAAAATGAAGGGCTTAACTTCTACGGAATGTTCAGTCAAAATCTGCCAATTTTTGCGGCTTTCACCGCCATATTGAAAATGAAGCTACCACAATGCAACGCAATCGGAGTGCGCACACCGCCTGCATCTTACCGAATCGGCGTGACATTGTAAACTCTAGAAAACTATTCAGCAACAAAAATCGAAAATGGTTTTTCCATTCCGATAGATTATTCTCCCTATTGCCCCTGAAGAACCCACTTCGCAAACACACTAGTTTTGGAAAGAGTCTAGCAGCGTGGAGAAATTTAACCGCGACTCAAATATTTCTCTTTCTGTTTCACTCATCTAAATGCAACGCATTTTTTTGTTTGGATTACGTATCTCCAAACATATTCCATCTTTGGCACTCTTCACCGCCACCATTTTCATTTGTCGCTTGCTCGTAAACCTACGTTCAGCTTCCCAAGAAGCTGTTATTTGGGAAGAATTTGACGTAGCTTGACTTACTTGGCTGTTTTTTGTATTTTTTCCCAGTAAAACTTCAATTTAATCGAATCCTGTCGGAAATTAACTTATTTCTGTACATTATTGTTCAAAAGAAATGCTAGTCGCGCCTTTTACGACACCGTAAGCCCGCGCTGTACTTCGTGGAAGAGCGAAAAAAAAAGGAAATGTAGTTGGTAAACACACCTATCCTAAAATTTCACTCCGGAAATTAAAAAAAAACTCCGGAAATTAATAAACACCTGTTCAAAGCTATCTGTACTTGCATTAGATATGATCTATGAAAGCAATGGTCGTCGAAATGCTCCAAACGCACACGCAAATCTTTTGGAAGAAACGTCCTTCCAATGGCATGAATCATGCACGTCAATAAATGTGGTATTTTGGCAGGGGATCCTGCTTGTTTTTTACCGTACTAATGCACTCGAACGTTTCGCTATTAGCCATTTTGCTAGGGAAAACCCCAGGATAACCCCAACTACGAAAGAACCGAGCAACCATTACACGTCATTAACCCAAAATGCCTTGCACACCTAAAAAGATGGAGAACGCGGGTAGTTCGAACTTGCCGTGAAGGCCAGTTTTGAAGGCCGAAAAAAATTAACAAGGTTAGAGGCATGATTTTAAGTACCAAATATCTTGAGTTGATACATTTAGAGCCTTTTTACCAGTATTTGCTTTAAAACTGCAGGTTCCCTTTCAAGTCACGAGAATAGGGGACATGATCACCAACTAAAGAAGCTCTTGATTGTTAGACGAAATCTCCATGTCAACACCTTAAAAAATATATAGAGAACAGTATGCATGGAAAATATGCATACTTACGTTAAGGCGTAAAGATTTATCTAACTAAAAAGGAAATTTAGACGAATGGCACCTTAAACTGAGGGGGATTTCCAAATAACCTTTTAGAGTTTAACTGTTAAAGAGATACGTTGGAGATAATAAAGACACATCACCTCCATTAAGCGTCTTCATAATTTTCTTGTATGATCCCATTTCTTCTGGGCCAACAAGAACGACACTCAGACCTTCCCTGCTCGCTCTAGCTGTCCGTCCACTGCAGTGAATTTAAAGCTGTTAACGGACACAGGGAAAGAATTTAGGAACGCAGGATAACATGAAATAGTTACGCAAAAGTTCATGCTTACATTGTGGTTACATCATTACACAGTAGTTCATTATTAAATGAGATACATCTGAGGACGATGAACAATAGCAAACTGCTCCTCACATATAAACTGCATTTGGAGAACAGAGTCAATTTTTTCCTAAATCAAAAATCATTAACTTAAATGAATTATGTTTTGATTTCGGTAGGTGAACCTCACACATTAATTCAAATTGGAAACAAAACAAAGATTTAGGAAATGAAGTTTTAGGAATAAGTAAATAAATGCATGGTCGGTTGAAGCAGCGTGACTTCCGAAGCCTTTTGTCAAGGTAGAGTTTCGCGGATAATGAAAGCACTGCCGCCAAAAAGCAATCGCTTTCGTTCCCGCCTGCCGCTCAGGCTAACCACCGACACAAGCTAACCAACCGTACACACATACTTACACGTACTTACATCAGGGTCCTTCGGGACTTGATAGTGAATTACATGCTCAACAGCTGGTATGTCCAAACCTCTCGCGGCCACATCTGTAGCCAGAAGTAAGCCACTCGCACTTTTCTTAAATCTAACTGGCAAGAAAAAAAATCAGCTAAAATTTTATTTGCTGGTGTAAGTCCTATCTAGCTTTAAATATTCTCTGAGGGAGGAGAGGGGCGGGTTTTAATCAGTCAAGGCGATCCAGTTATAGTCTATACATGGAGGAAATTCCATTGGTTGGTTAGTTCGTAAACTATACTCACTGTTTTCATGAAAAAAAAATAGTAAGAAGATCAGGATGATTCTGATCCAAGGCCACATAACACGCGTGTCGCCTAGTGTTTTGTGCAAAGCAAGTTGCGCAGTAAAGAACGTGAAAGACGCAACAGGAAAAAAGCACGTTGTCTACAAAATTAGGTTCCTAATTGTTGCTTTGTTTCGATTGTTTGTTTTTTTTTCTGGTTTTTGTTTGTTTTTTTTGTTTCATTGCTTTTTGTATTTTTATTTTTTTTCCATCTCACTCAGTTTTCACCCGGCCTGTCTAAATTCTTTAATCTTTGCCTTTGTTGCATGCTGGCGTGCAGAACCCACGGGTTAAAGTCCAGGAGCCTACACAAGGAGCCCAGTCTCCTCACGCAGTCTACAATGTTTGAGAAAACCAAAGTACGGCCTGGGTACCGGGAAAGGAAATAGTGGAGATATAGGTCTTAGAGAGTAAATTCAAAATAAATCTTAATGAGGTGATTTTTACAACAACTGTATGTTTCGAAGTTCTCCTTCGATTTGGAACCTTGTGGTTCCGTGGATCATGTTTCCTAGGCAATGTCGGAAATGAGACTAAAGAATCTGCTATGTTCCGAAACTTCACGTTTTATTTTATAAAATCAACTTAATCTCCCGCTCTCTCTCACCGTTCTCTGTCCCACGCTCTGGTCTCTCTCATTTAAATATATAATATGATCCTATTGTTCAATCATCTGTCACTTATCGCAAAAAATCAACCGGAAATCAATTAACGCTGAATAATCTCTCACACACTCCCCTGTTTTTCTCAACGGAGAAAAAACACTAGAATGGCGCACTCGATAAAATTTGAAATTCAATGAACGAAACAGAAAGTTAGTCCAGTATATCAGTTCAGTGTTCCTAAATATCTCTAATCGGCATCAATGTTCGCATCTTGAATGCGATAACGAGCGGCTACCGCTGCATCCCTCCTGGGCCTGAATGTCGGGGCTAAGGGGTTGAGCTGTAGAGGAGCCTGTACATTCTCCCGATCGCAGGACAGCTCCAGTGGGTAAAGGTGTTGTACCGCCCGTTCAAGTGTTCCTTTCCCCGCTCGAAGTTTGGCAGCTCGAACGATTCCGTCTCGTCCCGAAATCAGATCTTCCACGATTCCAATTTTCCATTTATTGCGATTTCGTTCCTCGTCCTTGATGATGACTACCTCTCCTTTGGCCAAGGGCGTGGTTTGACCCTTGTGTTTCATCCGGTGTCGTTCTCTCAACCCTCGTAAATATTCGGTAGTCCACCTGGTCCACAAAGCCTGCTTGCACCTTCGCAAATATTTAGCTCTTCTACGCAGATCAAATTCTCTTAGATGGTGTGGTTCCAGTTCTGGCAGCTGGTTTGATCGAAGAAATAGCAGTGAGTTAGGGGTAAGCACGGGTAACTGTATGTCGTCTTCGACGTAACATAAAGGGCGATTATTCAAAGCAATCTCCACATCCAGTACCACTTCACACAGCTCTGTCCAGGTCAACATTCCGCATCCGATAGTCTTGTTTAAAGCTGTTTTTACCAGTGCGATGAGGCGCTCGAACTGTCCTCCCCACCAAGCGGCGCGGCTGAGGTTGAATTGCCACTTGATGTTCTCATGTGCTAAGTAATCTTGTGTCTTCTCGTCACGCATAACTTGTTTGAGCCACTTCTCGGCGCCAACAAAGGTTTTGCCATTGTCGGAATATATCTTCTTCGGACGCCCACGGCGCGCGATGAGCCGTTTTAGACTTCTTAGGAATTCACTGGTTGCCAGGTTTGGTAGTACTTCCAGGAATAATCCTCGGGTAAGACTGCACGCGTACAATGCAAGATAGGCCTTTCCTTCTGTTTTGGCTTGTAAGTCACTTGGTAAGGGCTTATCCCATGCGATCTTCGTGTCGCAGGCATCTCTGTAGAGCATTTTTTCAGAGAGGGTCACGGGTGAAGCCAGACCGAGTGGATCGTAGATTTTTGCGACTTTTCCAAGGATACCTCTTTTTGTCGGCTCGGCGGTTGAAATCGGGAAGCTGACTTGAATTTCGTCCTTTTCTTTGTCCCAGGGGACTCCTAGCAGTTTTGTTTCACCCTTTCTGGTTCCCAGTTGTTGTTTGGCGTAACTCTGACTTTCTTCATCTACAGTCGCAGTTTCAACTTCTAGTTCCCGATCGTTGGAATGCCACTTGTGCAGCTTGAAAGTCGCCTCACCAAAGATGGTCGTGGCTGTCATCTTGATTTCTAACGCTTGTTCTGTTGTCTCCCCACCACTGATTAAATCATCCACGTACATACTGCGCTCTATCTCCTCTACTAATTCCGGGTTCACGCGCTCTATCTCCTCTACTAATTCCGGGTTCACCATTTTGTATCGCTGTAGATGTTCTTTGATAACTGCGGCCAAGAGGAATGGAGACGGTGCCAAACCAAAGAGTACTCGAGTGAATCGCAAGGTTTCTACTTGTTTGCTTGCCAGATCCTTTATCCAATGAAAGCGTAAGGCATCTCGGTCTTCTCTTCGGACGCGAATTTGCAAAAATGCTTGTTTTAAGTCGCCAGCTATTGCCACGGGATAGAACCTATTTCGTACCAGCACGTTCCAAAGCTGGTTCTGTAGTGGAGGGCCGATTTCGAGGCACTCGTTGAGTGAGGGGACACTTGCATTAGCTCTTGCAGAAGCATCATAAACAATGCGTATCTTTGTAGATTCTGCATTCTCGCGCACGACCGCTTTATGAGGAATGTAGAACTCTTTTCCGTCCTTGACCACCTCGTCAGCGTGTTCTATGATCCCTTGGCTCAGTTGAGTCTGGATGATGTCGTTGTACCTCTCCAGCTCGCCTTGTATCTCTAACTTCCGCACGAGATTTTTGAGACGTTTTAAACTTCCAGTGTGATTGTTCGGTAGGGGGGGGTGATTTCCTTTCCAGGGCAAGTTCGTCTCGTACCAGCCTTCTGAACTCCTAGTTAGTTGCTCTTTGAATTCTTCGTAAACGGTTTCCTGGTCTCCACTTGGATTGTCCTTTAGCCCCAAGACGTCTAACTTGCACAATTCTTCGTAATCAATTGCGGAGGTCTGCGTTAACAACATGTTGCTGAGATCCAACTCCGTTCCAGGTGACAAAATCGTCCAGCCGAACTTCGTGTATTCTGCTACTGGTTCTCCCGAGCGCCCAACTCTTGGTCTTGCTCCTGTTTTGATCTTAGCGTACTCGTTTGTTCCAAGGATCAGATGAACAGGCAACATCTCTTTCTCGTCGTTATCATTTGTGGTTACGCCCTTCAAGTGAGAAAACTGAGCTACGATTTCTGCGCATTTTGGGTTTTCCAATGTCAACAACTCATTGCGGTCGACTTTGTTTACTTCGGCTTCTAAGGTGAATTTACCATCGACGCTTCGAATTTGTAGGCCATAGATGTCTATCGCTTTGTTTGAAGTACCAAACATCATTTCAATGCGCTTGAATTGTTGACGGATAGGGCGCAAATGTAAACAGTTCAGAAGCGTTGATGAAGCGTAGGAACTTCCGGCTCCTGTATCCAACAATGCTCGGCATTTAACACCGTTCACGTCAACTGTTACCATAGGATACACCACTCCTTTCCTTTCTGCGCTCGTTGTGGTCATCAGCTGGTCTCGCGATGTATGTTTGTCACAGATCGACGTATGATGTCTTCGACTGCAGATCTGGCAGCCAGAACGGCTTTTGCACTCAGAAGCACGGTGTCGACTTCCTGTGCAGTTAAAACAAAGCTGTTTCAGTCCTAATTGCTTCCTGCGGTCTCCAACTGTCACAAACTTGTCGCAATTCACAGCTCTGTGGTCAGTTGCGTCACAGTAGACGCACCCTCTTTGTGTTGGCGTAGTTTCGTTTGCGTGAAATGTTTTCTCGCGATCGCGGAATTTAGCACCTTGCTTTCCCGCATTATCCGCGCCGCTCCCAATGGGGTTGATTTCCTTCCAACTTTTCAAAGCTTTTATCAACTGTGAGAAGTCCCAGTCCTGCCAGTCCATTTGTCCTCTCACTAGATCTGCTTTTACACCCTTTAGTTTGTCGAGCACACTCCTTACATTTCCAGTGACGTCTTTCAATTTGCCCAGTGTCTCCAAAGATTGCACATTGTACACGAGCTTCTTGTAAAATTCGTGGATAGGTGCAGGTTGTGTTCCTGTAATGACAGGTAAATTCGCGATGTTCTGGACGTACGCATTCACGATCTCGCTCGTTTTCCCATATTCGCCGATGAGGATATTCTTTGCCCTTTCGTAGCCCTCTGTTGTGAAAGGCAGTCCGTCTATCTCCGCTCGAACCTTTGGATCTACCAGCTCTTTTAGGTATGCAAACTTGGTCACAGATGCAAGGTTTGCTTTATCAATTTCAGCTTGAAATTTGTTCCAGAACGGCAGCCATGCTTCATACGTCCCATTAAACTTTGTGATCTGTAGTTTCGGTACTTTGTTGTCCTTTGTTCAGTCTGATTAACCTTCTCAACAGGTTGCTGTTTTGCCTTGGTCTCTTCCAGTTGGCGTTCGAATTCTAGCTTCATCTCCATTTGCTCTCTTTCGAATTTAAGCTCCTCTTCACGAGCACGAGCTTTCCTTTCTTCTTCGTCCTTGTGCTTTCGATGTTCGATCTCTCCATTCGTCTCCACGAGCCATTTTTCTAGTCGCGAAACTTCTTCGTCAGCTTCGGCGATCGGTTCTTCAATGCTGCTGCTCCAACTTCCAACGTCTTCTGCACTTTTCCCGGCCTTGAACATGGTCTGTTCAACCTTTAGTTTAAGCGCGTCTACTTCTTTTACTAATGCTTGTAGGTTGTCGCGATGTCGCGCGACCGCTCCAAGGTTTCCCTTTTCCACAATGCCACGTGTTTTTCCATTAGTGTACAGCAACATCTGCAATTTAGCCTCTGCTTCTTTGGTTAGTTCCTCCATGCTTCGCGCGTCCCGTCGGAGGTGCCACTGTGTCGGAAATGAGACTAAAGAATCTGCTATGTTCCGAAACTTCACGTTTTATTTTATAAAATCAACTTAATCTCCCGCTCTCTCTCACCGTTCTCTGTCCCACGCTCTGGTCTCTCTCATTTAAATATATAATATGATCCTATTGTTCAATCATCTGTCACTTATCGCAAAAAATCAACCGGAAATCAATTAACGCTGAATAATCTCTCACAGCAATGTGGTGTACATGTAGATGCATTTGGCTCAAACCAACAATAAAAAGTAATAAAAATTGTATCCTGGATCTTGAAGAGTTTCGCTTCCTTGTCAGCTCAACTATTACAAACCTTCTCTTCAATTACACATGAGATCTTTACTTCTGTCAGGCTTTCTGCGGTTCCTCTCTTGTTGGTAACATCGATAATTTTACTACAACTGTTCTTCTGCATTCCAACTTTGTCCATCAGCGACACTAAAAATGTAAAATGCAAAGAGTATTGCTGTTAACGGAAGAACACAAGCCGATCAACTTAATCATGTTTAACTAAGATGTTAGATAACAAAAACAAAGGCAAAACAACACAATACAAGCTTCGACACACTTCATAAAGCAGCAAATTTTCGGGTTTTAAATGATGGATTATTTAAATCAATTCATTCCTCAAGTAATAGCTGATAAAATACGTTGATGCTATCTCTAGCTTCTATTATTCTGAGTCAAATATGCCGTGATTTACCTAAGCCTTCTTCGCTTGTGATTTTCTTTTCTAAAATTAAACGCCGCCAGAAGATATCTTTAGAATCATCCATTTGATTGAAAGAGGCTACACTCCAATTTCACCGTTGGGTAAATGAAAAAGGAAAAAAACGCCCGGCATTGATGTTTACAGAGCAGTAGAAAATGCTTACAGCTGTACTTATCATTTTTGACGGCGTTTTACAAACGGAAAAACTTACACTGGAAAAACTTACATTGGAAATCCAAATTCATGCTGAAAACTACACAGGACAACCGATCTCATGAGAAACATGCCTACATGTACAAGTGTGTGTCGACTGTTTCAGATCTCTAAAAGAAAGTGAATCAGTACAACTTATGATACATGAGGTACTTACATCGGAAATCAAATCCCACAGTCTTCCCGGGGTGGCTACTATTATCTCAGGACACTTGTTTAAAAGCCTCTGTTGTTTTTGAGGTGCCATTCCTCCAACCACAGCAACAATCTTGAAAAAAAGGAGTTGTTTATTGATTCAAATAATCTTGAGGTACTTTGTTTGGTGGGTATTTCTCTGATAAAAGATATAAGTTGAAACAGGACTAGAAGGGGCGGCAAGGGAGGGGAGGGTAGGGGGTAAATGGTACATCATATGGGCTAGGATTGTAATTCTCTGAACAAAAGGGTTTTTATACACTTTGCTGGTGAAGGGGTGAAGATAAAATAAATATTTCAGTCCAGAATATGGTACCAAAAAACAATAGAGTTAATGTTTGAGGGAATAACAATGTTTTCAGCACTAACTCATCATTATTTAAAATGCTTAAGCCTATTGTGGCCACAAATTCATGTTTCTCCCAAAAAATAAAAAAATGCTTTCCAAACAAGAGATAGGTTTGCATTCTGCTCCACTGAAAAGAGGAGTATTGAAGGCTCAGGAGACAAAACTGACTTGGGCCAATAAAAATAAAGTAATAATTGAGTTTTTAACAATGGGAAAACAGAATCTAACTGTGGAGATGACTTCCAAATTGTCAATTTAAGTACATGATGTTACCTCTAAAGATGTGTGTTTTGTAGCCTGATTGAGATGATTTTTTATTTGCATAACCAATTCTCTGGTTGGTGTCATTATCAACGCTAGGAGGGGTTTCTTGAGCTTGGAAATTCCATAACCAGTTTCTGTGGCATTTGTGGTATTATTTTTGGTAGTATGTTCTGTAGTTTCACCTGCTTCTTGACTGGACTTGTGGCCAAGGATGTGGGTGAGAATTGGAATCCCAAAGGCTAGTGTTTTACCTGAACCCTAGTAAATACATAAAATTGTTTAATTAATACCCTTAAATAATAACCTCCTCAAAAACCAGCCATTCCTGGAAGCTAAACTTCTCCCAAGTGATTTTATCATAACTTCAACAGACAATTTCAAGGCATTATCCAACAAATGATATGAGAACTACGAAACTTACAACTTGAAGGGACTTATCTTGACAATGTTATTGTAATGCACATTTTTGTATAAATAATGTTCCATCAACCAACTAATATGTATATCTAGGAAGATATAGAATGCCTACATATCTTCACAATAGTTGTGAAACCAAGTACACAAACAATACACATAAAAAAAGAGACCTCCACCAATCTAACTGCTCTGAATCAACTCACTGTTTCTGCTGCACCAATGATGTCCCTGCGGTGGAATATTGCAGGCAGAAGGGAGAGAGTCTGTATAGGGGTTAGTGTAGTAAAACTTTGTTCACTGAGTCCTCTCTGAACTTCTTTGGGAACACCAAGGACTTCCCAAGTACTCATATCTGCCATGGGCTCTACAGTTTAGTTCATTCAAAATGAATGATTTAGCTATAAAATATGATTGCATCTTAAACTCATAGTGTTAGTGGGAAATATCATTTTATTACAGTTGAATGGAATGGGTTATTTGTACCTGTATAGATATGAAATATGTTTATAAAGGTTTTATAATCTAAATTAATAAATACTTTATTAATAAATAACAATACAGTAATAAAAAACTTATCAGTAAAATTACATTATTTATTACACCCATTTTAAAATCACTGGTGGTCCCTGTAATCTGATTGGCTCTAATTGATGCGATTTACTCACAAATCGCACCATTTTTTGCCTTAAATTGCATTTTTTCCCTGCTAATGAGGAGGCTACACTTAAGACAAAACAACCAATCAGATTTCAAGGCTTGTTTAAAGTGACCGATCAAATTGCAGGAAATAAAAGACAAAGAGTATTGCATGGCAAATTTTGCAACTTTTGTTTCCAAAACTCTTACTTTTTCCCCCAAAAAAATGGATGAATTTAATTTCAGACCAGCTCATTGCTGCATCAATAAAATATTTGAACTTACCAAGTCCTGTATTTGGGTGATTTCAAAATGAAATGGATGTAATAAAGTGGTAATTGAACCTCGTGTCATGCAATTTTGGTCTGAAATCATACTTGTGATTTCAAATCAAACTCATGCTGTGCACTCATTAGATTTTGAAATCATGCATATGATTTCAGCCCAAATTGCACTCCACTTAGTTCAATTCCCATTATTTATAGAAAATCATGTCTTTTCCAAGATAACATTATCTACACAAAATGTGTTTGATTCTCTTCTTGATAATAAAATTCAAGGACAATCATTGGAGTAAAATTGTACTTTGTTTTGTGCATTTCCCATCCATAATTCCTAAAATTAACTCTTACCTGGAGGATCTTCCACCAGTCTATTGTCAGTGACTATTTCTACTCTGTTTTGCTCTTCTGACTGGGCTTTACTTTGGGCCTTGTTTTTCTTTTCTTCTTCTTTTTTCCCTTTGTCTGTTGGTCATTCTTCATGCTTTTTCAAGTTGTGTGGATGGTGTGGTAACTGTTTGCTCCAGATTATCCTGAGGATTTAAATCAAAAGACAATAGTATGTAGCTTTTTTTTTTTTCTCCGTGAGCCAAACTTCTAGAGAAAACCAAAAAGAAGCTTCTATTCTTAGATATACATAATTGTGCATGTATGGGTAAAGACTGAAAAAATGCATGAGCCCTTTGGACAATGCAGTCTGCTGTCTTTGAAAAAATTAGGACAAACTGCTCTCAATGACTTCAGTCAATTCCTGTATTTCCATGTAGTTCTTGTGGTGAGTGTTGTTGTTGTTGTTGTTTTCTTTTTGTTTGTTTCTTTCTTTCTTTTCTCATTTAAGGTATGACTGGCAGTTATCTTAGTTTTGATTCTCATGTCCAATATATACACCCAATCTGACTCAGGAGACAAGTCATTCCATTTGGGTCAGGTTGAGGATTATTATTAAGCGTCTCGAAAATCGACTTGTGGTAAGACATTCCCACCTTAAGAGGCACGGTTTATTCAGATTTCCAGTATCACAAGATGACTTAACCACTAATTAACTTCTGGTGGGTCGATTTGTGAACGACTCAACCCAATTTGGATGTATTGGACAACCCTCAACATTTAATAATTAAAGATGACTTAAGATAAAAAAAAAAATGAACAAAAAAATTTAAAAAGATAATTTTTCCCAATTTCTCGTAAAATACAAGGGTAATTTCACCACGTGCTTGAAGTGAATCTTACATTTGTATCTTCTAAATTTAACCATGCGATACGTTTTAAAGCACTTTAAGCAATTCACCTCCTGCAGCGGCCGTTCTTTTATTTTCTTCTTCTGAGCTGGTCCACCTGCACCAATTCCTGCTAGCTCTTCTGGATGATCGATGATAATCTTCCATGACTTCAAGGGACACAAATCCATCCATTTCGCCCGCAAAGAACAAAGGATCGTCAAATTCTACTGGTTCCCATTTTCGCTTCTTCCCTTTCGAATTCTTCTCTGCCATTATGGAGCAATAAGCAAAGAGCTTTAGTTGAGAAACTGGGCTAAACTTCAGAATACCCCGCAACTTTGGTCCGCCTCACTTACATGTGTCGGGTGGCTCTGAAGATCGAGGCATAACACAATAGACGCTATTCTTATTCAATGACATGTAAATGAGTTGCGGGGTATTCTGAAGTTGCTCCAGAAACTGAATGTAAAAGCTCTTTTAAATAACAAACAACCGTTTTGGTTTATCCTTAGAGAATTAATAAAAACAATCTCAAGTCGTCCGCCATTATGAATTACCCTTCAGAGAAGGACTGGATAAGAATTTGTACTGCGCGCATATTCAAACGGGAGTCATTCGCTGATTTATTGCTACATGACTTTTCTCCCTTCGCCGAGTTCACTGAAACCTTTGTGAAACGTGAATGAAAAGATTAACATCATAGGGTGAAAGAACACCGTACATTCAAAGAGGAGTGCATTTATATTGAGCGCTTAAACGAAAACTCGTTTCTTATCAAGAAAGGCTTTGTCCCAAAAATGAAGGTAAGTGAACACGCGCCAAACATCAGATCGGAAGCTCAACTCCAGCTGAGTAGCGTGCGCGTCAAAATACACGTCTGACGATGTCATACGTGAGAATGTTGATAATAAGCTATGGTCATCGAAATAAATCCCCTTACACCTGCCATATCCGTCAAAGTAATTTCCTTCTTTGAAATAAGTTTTGTCACAAAGGAAATTTTTTCTGGGACAACTAGATTTTGTTCTTCCCCCCCCCCCCCCCCCGCCCTCTTCCCCACCTTCTCTGCACCTTTTCTACCCACGTTATGATCAAATCCCCGCCCCCTGCCCCCCTCCACGTCTCTCATGTCAGAACTGTTTGTTTCAATCAGTCAATTCGCGAACTACAGTCAAACCTGTCTTAGGTGACATCGTATCGAGCACTTGCACTGTATTAGACGCCATATTCCCTTACAGGGTTGACTGAATTGGACAAATATATTTTGTCCTCACTTCCTCCATTAAACCCAGATTATATCCATTATTGTCCCCATCCCCCCTAATTTCTCTCCTTTTCCCCTAGTTGCAGACTGTGGTGTTTTGCTGGAAATTGTTGATGCAAGAATGTCCTAATAAGTACTGGATTAGGATGTTCTGATTAATTAGTACCATGGACAAATTTTTACATTCTGTTTCAGATACAAGACTTGAGGTGTACATTGCAACTATCCAACTCTAAAGTTCAAACTATTCTTTTCTTTTTTTTTTTCTTTAAAGGTTGAAGGTATCTTCTATATAAACAAGCTGCTCGAAAAACTAATGTTTGATGAGCTGAAGTACTGGGCTGGAACTCAAGGTACAGTGCTTTAAACATTTGAAATTATATTTGCTGCATTTGTCTTATTCCTTTTTATACAATTAAATTAAAATGCTCTTCAGGTATTGGTGGTTTCCTTCCTGGTATAAGGCAGATTGCAAATGTTGCAGCTGTGCCTAGAATTGTTGGTGTAAAAATGATCACAACTTTTTCTTGTTGAAATTACAACTTAGTTTAATTGAAACTTGTTCAATCCTGGGCCCAGTTGTTCGAAGGCTTATAAGAGCTAACCCAGGGTTAAATTTTATTCAGGGAATGTTTAATACTTTGTTCAAAGGCTTTTAAAATAATATACCATAGTTTTTTTAGGGCATCCAATCATCAAATCACAGACTAAAGGAATTGTACATGTAGACTGAATTTCATTTGAAAGCTTTCAGATATGAAATCAGATTTCACACTGACCATTAGTTATCTAAACTCAGCTTTTAACAATCTGACCCAGTACTCTTGGGAAGCAGAGAAAGTATAAAGTGGAGATGACAAAAGAGTTTCTTGTTATACAGTTTGTGTTTCCATAGTATTTTTACACAAAGATTTCACTTAAAGTGATGCCAAATAGAGCATCCAGTTATCCAGTTAGATCCAGTTAGATCCAGTTAGATCCAGTTAGATCCAGTTAGATCCAGTTAGATCCAGTTATCTCATGCACGATCTTGAGAACATGTGCAAAAGTGAAATTGAAAAAAGGCAAATAGAATTAAAAGGCTACATACATTATTTAAACTTTATTTGCTCTTATTTACCTTGTCAATGGAGTTCCTAGGCCGCTCATGCAGATCACAACACAATGACTCAATTTAATTCTAGCCATTCTAGTTGTAACATTCCTTCACTTCTTTTTTGCTTATGGACTACAATGCTTTTACTGTCACTTTGATACCTATTTGTCAACAGTAAACCCTGTTTGAACAGGAAAAGAAAGCCAGTAGCACAGCGTACACACAAACAGTGTAGCGTTGTGCGAAATGGCTAAGCGTAATTTTGAATGGTACAGCGTACATATAAACAGTGTAGAGTTGCATGAGATGGCTCAGCATAATGTTGAATGGTACAGTGTACACACAAATGGTGTGGTGTCGTGTGAAATGGCTCAGCGTAATGTCAAATGATGTAGCGTTGCATGGAATGGCTGTTGTTATCAGTATCTGTTGTCTACATTGGCAGTAGAAATCGGACAAACAGAAGAGTTTCTTGATCACAGTGCAAATTTCAGGAAGATAAAAATTACCTTTTTTAGTTATAATTAAAAAAATATGTGCAAAAGACATTACAGTTACCTAAAACAATTCTATTGTAGAAAATAGTGGGAAATGCTTGTTTTCTGTGTTTACACAAAACTAGCAACTGTACAGTGCAGAACCCAGCTAGTCTTGAACTCTCGAGGGAAGCAACAATTTGCTCATACAGCTGGGAGTTTGTGATAGAGGGGTAAATTTGTTTGTAAAACAGGAACAAGGGATGCTGCTCTTTGTTCGAGATAAGGAGTTTGAGGTAGCTGAGTTCAAGATAGCCAATAGTAAATGCCTGAGAAAAGCAGGGCAAACCCAAGGGTCCAAGGTTCAACTGTACCATATTTACCCGTGTATAATATGCATTTTTTCTATAAAAATAACCATCAAAATTGCAGTGTGTATTATACACAGATTCTATTGTTTGTCAAGCAGGTCCTAATTTGCATATGTTAAAAACACAACAAAGAAAGTAACAAAAGCTTAGTAGTAAATGGTCTTTATTAGCTTGAGTAAAATAATCTACCAATGGTAATTGTTTTTAGCAAGTGCCTAACCTTGAAGGTATCTCACAGCATTCGCAGCAAATGGTCACCAAATTAAGTATTAATGTGTCACAGCAATGCAATTTTTTAGATGCACATTTACTTTTTATTACTAGTAATATTATTTTGCAAGGTGCAATTCCCAAGCAGCAGTTGTGACAGATTCTCTTGTGTCTATCTATCTACCTACCTATCTATCTATCTGTCAGGTTCCAAGGGGGTTGGCAAGAGCGCTCTCCTTTCACGTCATATAGCAGTTAAGGCAACAATTGGGGAGGAGGATTGGAGAACAGCATATTTTGTGAGTACAACATATTCTACTGTTATTTCGGCTGTTCAAATATAGGTTATTTGTCACCTAGCAATGTAAATATTAATAAGAACCATATTTACATAATTCAGCCATTGAATAGCCCTTTTGTATACCTTTTTCATGCAAAGAGATGGTGGTGCCAATCAAGTGTTAAGTTGCAAGTTCATGCTTTTCTTTACCACATTGTTTGAAAACACAACAAGTCATTTCCATTTGAATTCCATATTAAAGATACATGTCTGCCCCAGCTATGTATGCCCTTAAAATATATGTTTAGTTTACTGTCTTTCATCTGACAATCTCTCCTATGGGAAACCAGGGCTAAAAATTGGCAGTCACACGGTTGCCAGTGGCGAGTTAAAACTGACTAGGGCTACCAAAAGTTAAGGGTTGAATGCCCAGTGTGCGACTATGCTACAGAATTTCATAACGTTGCAATCTAAGTTATTCAAAGTACAAAGTTAAAAATAAAACTCAATATATAGTTCAATTGGACTCCTTCTCTTCGTTTCTTTGCCTGGACTCTAAGATTATCCATTTTAGTTAATTTTTAGTTCTAAAGTGGAAATTCCGAGCCATTTTAACAGTGATTTCACAAGCAATCCACATTCACAAAATATAGACACCATTTTGATTTTGTGACTGCCACGTGACTCTGGACATACCTAGAGTTCCGTGCAGGATGGTTTCAAGGTACACGTTTCTGCTTTGAGGAAGAATTTGTTGATAGGCTTATCCAGAAATACCTGTAACCACAGTCACTGCATACAAGAATGTCTTTGAACAAAAACCCAGCTTTTTCTACAATGATTTTTACAACAAGTGCAAATAAATTCTTGAAGTTACTTTATTGCAGTTTACTTTATTTACTTAAATAAATAAAAACACTTAACACCTCTAATGATTTTATAGTGACAAATGAATGGCCAAAATGTTAAAGAAAAATGTCTCATGGCATTACCGGGGGCATTGCCTTTTTGTGTTCTTTCCTTTTAGTTAATGCTCAGTTAAAAGCCATGGGGCACTTATTCAAGTTTTTCATTTTAAACTAGAGGAAATCGAGGGCTTCTTCATATTGGAATGGGCCACTGAGAATTCAAGGAAACTGTCTCGACTGGCCATCAAGCACTGGAGTTAATTTTTAGCCCAGGGAAACACCGAATTTTTATGACATGCCACTGAAAGATTTCAAACAGCTATATGAGAGGTTGTGGCAGATATGCCATTCTTTCTTTTTACCAACAATATCCAT
The DNA here is from genome assembly GCF_964200805.1 of Pocillopora damicornis. NCBI lineage: Eukaryota > Metazoa > Cnidaria > Anthozoa > Scleractinia > Pocilloporidae > Pocillopora > Pocillopora damicornis. Next base: position 12,824,810 of record NC_142674.1, on the reverse strand, counting down.
CAAATACCCAGGGATGAACAAGCTCCACATACATTGAAGAGCATTTTAAAGGAGACCGTCACCCTCTCTGTGAGTTAAACATTGCAATATGAATAGTATAACTGAATACCTATCAGTTAGTTTGAATTAAAGGTCATTCCACAGTATTTTGTCCCCAACTAGAAGGTTTTTGAATCTTTCATGGCAGACTTAAGATCCTTGTAGCATTGTTGCTTGATAAATGAAGTTTGTGATAGATCTTAAATTTTGGGAATGGAATGCAAAATGGTTGCATAAACTGTAATACATTATAGAAAATATCAAAATGCCTGTTGTGGAGACGACAAATACATTTCTTGTTGAAGAAGTAATAAAAACTAAAATCACACAAAAGTTGCCAGAACACAAATGTGTGCAAGTGCCCTCTACAGAACAGTTATTGGAAGATGGCTCAGTGGGTAAGGCTCAGTACAGTATGCAACTTCCATTCCCCAAATGTTGTCTCTAGAAGGGTTTGACACTCCAAAGTTTCTGTTATTTCTGAATAAAAAAATTGAAAGTATTCTTAGAACTTCTGATTTATGACAGAATATGAGGGGTTCTCAAAGGTCAAAAACCTTTAGGAAATGTATGAAGTGCACATGTAATTGGAATTTTCAGGGGCGTGGAGAGGGGGGTCTTAGGATAAATCCCTTTCATGGGGAGGGTATGGATAATTTATGGAACTACACAATATGAAATTTTGGACATTATTTCCATTGCAGAGACAACACTTACCAGAGCATTACTGCCCCAAACATCTGAATATTTTTTTCAATGCAAGAATAGAAACAGAAAAGTGATCTCAACATGAGCTCAACATAATACAATAGCTGAGATGCTACTACATATTCATTATACACCAGAAAATTTCAACATCTTGAATACAAAGTTTCAGTTGCTAATTCTTGGTAGATATTATTCTTTAATAAAATCAGTTTTAGATGTTATGGCAGAAAAGTTTTCTTTTAAAGTACAACTGTAAACAAAAAATGACAATTATATGGCTTTGTGTGGTTGTGGTTTCCATGATCTAGTTCAAGTGAAATCGATTGCTTGGCCAAAATTTGGGGGATTGGGACTAGTTTACTCTGAGAATAACCAATGGAGGTTCAGTGTGACAGGAAATGTGCATCCTGGAATCTCCATGCCCCAGAATATCATATAAAGTGTGTTTTGTTGTAAGACTTGAACTGTATAAAATATTTCCATTGTTAGCAGTGGGTGGAATTTTTTGCTGTCTCCACAACATGTGTGCACTTGCATAATGGCAATTGTCACAAGAAAATACCAAATGCTTCTACACTGCATGACCCTGTATGCATTATAGATATGTTGGTCTAAAAGAACATAAATATAGAGATTTTAAAAGCATTTCACATTCAGAGGAATTTTGAATTAAATTGTTGCATCAAATATTGTGGTTTCTCTGATGTCTTCTCTGCAAGGGTCAGGTACAATTTTGAGCAATGTAAAATACTTGTGTGTACACCTTCTTCTTCTGGTAACCACACAATAAGAGATAAATTGAAGACATGAAATTTTGATTTCACCTAGTATGGCATAAAATATATCTCCAAATGTCATCTCCGCAACAGACAAAATACTGAGGAATGACCCTTAATTTGAATAATTAACTGAGTTCGAACTGTGTGCAGTCAAACCTCTATTAAAGTGTCTATCACCCTTAAATAGATATTTTCAGAATCAACTCTATGCACATTAGTTAGTTAATGTTGTTAATGTTGTTGTTGTTTGTTGTTAAATGGTGAAATATTTCTTGTTTTTGAATTTACAAAATGCTAATTAGATGATGTCAACCTGGGAATTTGCCATTATTTCTATGCCAATTTACAATGTGCAGTATACAGCTTGAGGATAATTAATTTGATGAATACAAAAAATAAACTGTGGATAGTCAATTGATTGGTAAAAAATATCACTTGGAGGTGAAAACAAGTAGTTGTATAATAAATGATTCCCATGTTGACGTCATTAATTAGCATTTTGTAAATTCAAATCTATATAGCTCAATAACGCGACGTTCAAAACAAATATTCCACCATTTAACTGTTCAATGTGTGTAGACTTGATTCTGAAAATATAATTGTATTTAAGGGTGGCAGGCACTTTTAGTGGCCATACTTTAATCAGTTACAGCCACCAACTATAACAGTCATTGTTTAATTCTAGAACTGGAGTGTCATGGCAGCAACTTCCAGACATGGTCTGTTCTCGTTATTCAGTGGTGACAAACCTCTTCTCAGTGCCATGATTTAAATATTGTGTATTTTGTCAACCCAGAAGAATCAGTGGGCAGAGCCTTATTCAAACAAATCATGGTGAGTTTGTTGTACTTAGTGATCACCCAACTATTCATTTCAGTAAAGCTGTTCAGATGGCATATGACAGCTAAAATTTGTGTTAGTGGTTTCTATGCTTTGCATTGTTTAATTTGAAGGGGTGAGTGGAATAAAGCCGTGAGTGACTTCTGATCAACTGCTAGATTCTCCTTCCAGTTTATATTGTATATGCTCGTGTAACGAAGGGAGAATTTGACTATAAATCAGGAGTCACCTAGGGCCTTATTCCAAACATTATTTTGAATAAGGCCCTAAGTGACTCCTGCTCTGAAGCCAAATTGTTACATGAGCATATACAAGACAAACTGGAAGGAGAATCTAGCAGTTGATCAGAAGTAACTTAGGGCTTTATTCCAATCACCCCTTCATTTCGCACCGTAAAATTTTCGAACACTACAAACACATGAAATTTGCTAAATTTTCGGTAATTTTTACTAAAAAAAGGTCAATTTTCAGCTGGCATTTTTCGGAAAAATCACATTTTATTCCAAAGAATTTTCGGCTAAGTAAATTTTAAGCTAGAACATTTGAACAGGTAATATTTTTTTAACGATCTGTAGGTTTGTATATGTTTAATAAATAGATGCGGCGTAATAATTTTTCCCACATACAGTACCGACAAGAACTATCCCCCACTAAAATTGCACCAAAAGCAGACCTGAGCAGAACATACTTTCTGAAGTGAACCCAACCAAACTTCAAGCCCATATATAAGCTTTATAGGTATGTGCCGCCTAATAGGGTCGGGTTTTTGAGCCTCTGGATCCATAAATAGGGTGTCTTATTCGCGATTCTGGGTCTGCTCGTGTTTGCACTGATGTTTGCATGTGAAGTAGGGGTTAGTTCCAGTCGGTACTGTAACTGCAACGACATTCCAATCGGAGGGTTCAATCGACGGTGAGGAAAGAGGCCTCACTACTCTTTGTACAGTACCGCTCGCGTATACGTTAACTGCGCAGGCGAATTTCATACGCTCCGACGCAGGGTAGTCAGACGCGTATATACGATTTTTTGCACGCTCGGTCGAAAAAAATGCGCGATTCATGTGCCTTTGTTATTCAGTGCTACAAGTTTCCTTTGTATTTCATTGTTGTATGAAACAATTGACTTTTAAGTTTGAAAAAGCGATGAGTAGACAACGGAAAATTTACATAATGAAATAAAAAGTACCGTGTTACACTCTCGAATGTCGCGTCGCTTCGCTTCGCGAATTTTTCGGATAACGTGTAGTAGCAGTAGATTGATGTTAAGCCTTCTGATCACCAACTACATTTATGATTTGGAACGTTCATATTTGTCATATTACAGGATATCCAAACTGAGCAGGAATTGTCCCCGGGCCCACCGACGTGCTGGCACACATTGGCTATATTCCTCGAACAGTCATTCAGTACGCTAAGTACCTTCTAAGAGGCAACAGTAACGTTGAACTTTTCATGGCCAAGGCAATTACTAATATTCTACAAGTACTAGAAGACGAAGCACTGTAGATTCCTGATAGGTGCAAACGTGTGCGCATCAGGTCACTAGCGATGATAAGTACTTGCAAGGCTAGTGGTATGTTTGAAATGAGGTGGTCACCATCAACCTTTTCCTGGTCTTGTTTGAAACCACCAGGATTCGATTTGAAAGAAGTATCCGTCGTTAACCCTCTGGTTGAAGAAGCTGTTGTGCAGTTTACGTTGGAAAATCCTAATTATTTGTTGGATGTAGTAAGTATTGATTTTTTTACTCTGGCGATCAAATCCTGGGGTGTGGGTCGATACTGAACTGACAGGGGGGCTCGGCCGTACCATTTTGTGTGTAAAATTCCAGATATGGTACTATTTAGGGGGGCTGTTGAAAAAAACAATTTTATAATTAACTTGGTATCATTTAGGGTGTCAATTGATTACTAATTGGAATCTGGTTACCGGTTACCGATTTCAGACTTTCAGTTACCGGTTACCGATTTCCCGTTTGGTAAACAAACAACATTTTTTCTATGCAAAACATTATAGTAAATGTGCTCGACTAGTACCTCGTCTATTAACAACAAATTAAGCGCTAGAATGAGCAGACAATCAAAACATGTCGAATTCTTCATGACACATCTGAAATCGGTAAACGATAACCAGATGCCAATAAGTCAGTCAACTTATTTGTCATGTAAAGCAGAGTACAAAAATATCATTCTCGATCAGCTTTTCAGTCAACCTACAGTGCCTTTTATGGGTCATTTTTAGGGCCACAGCCGAGCCCCCCGGCTGTCAGTTCAGTATGGGAGCCGAACTCTCCCCCCCCCCCACCCCGCCCCACGGAGAACAAATCTGCAGGTCTATAGGCTGGTTAACCGCGGTCAAACGAGAGAAATTTGCAAAAGTTAAGCAAAGTACTTAAAGGTTGAGGTGGTCGTTTTCACTGTTTATTAAAGTTTAGTATATTGCCAACGTATTTACCAAAATTTACCAAACGTTTTGAAAGTTTACCAAAAAAGTTCTAAACAGTGAACCGCAGAATCGTCGACGCCATTTGTCAACATAATTTGGATCAGGCGCAAAGAGTTTTGGTCAGTTTTCCACGGAAAAAAGCTCATCATTTTGAGAAAAATTAAAAGATAATAACGTGAACTAATTTTATTTACTCATCCTTGTTTACATTAAATAAAATCCCACTGAATAAAACGAAAACCTTGTTGGACGTTTGACCGCGGTGGACTAGGCTGGATACATCCCTGCGTTTGGTAAATGAAAGAAATAATTATGGCTTCATTCACCATTCATTCAGCGTGTCACGCCCCAAAGCATAAAGTATAATGAGGCTCCATCTCTTCATCAGGTGGATACCATAAAAGGCCTATCTGCAGGGAGACCTGGCAACTTAGTTGGCAAATATTGGGAGAAGCTGATATTTAGCAATCTCAAGGAATGTTTGAAAATGAGTATTCCTTCAAGGAAGAGGCATGTGGTTCCACTGCTGCTAGCTCCTACTTAAATTTGTGTGGAAATCAAAGCAAAACAGATACGAGATAATTGATAGAACAGATAATTAGAGATAAATATAGTGCAATGATAGTCCATTGTCCTAATACCAGCGCCTTTGACTTGGTCATCGTTCATAAATGCAACCAAATTCATGCCATTCAGGTAACCGTTCAAACCGCTGTGAAGAAATGTAACGACAGTGACTTTTTCAAGACTGAAAATATTCACTTTACTTATTTACTAGCGCCTTGTGAGGTCGACTTCAACGCTATTAAATTGAAATAAAAGCTATATGATGCATATGTGGCGTATGGTTTGCGAATTGTAAATGGAGCCAGTTTCCTAACTCAGAAAGAATGGAGTACTTTTCAATTTGGCGTCGAAGCCACTTGAAGATCTGTCTTGGCATGGATTAATAAAACGGGTATTTCATCTGCAACGTGTTTGTTGCCTATGTGGAAATAGGGACTTCCCTTCTCTTGAGGCTTGAAAGAAACCACCCCGAACATACGGAAGATTGCTGAAGTTTACCCCCCTCTTATTTTGAAAACGAGCGCGGTGACCCCCATTTTTATTTCATCTGAACTTCACTTGTATCGATCTTTGTTTATGCAAAGTTTCAAAACTTTTCTATAAGTCCCGAACTGCATTAATATATATAGTAATTAGACTATTATATATTATTTACGTGCATATAATGAGACGAGATTATACAAACATTGACATGTGTCAAGAACTACAAAAGTAGTTCAAATTTTCTACCGCCATAGCGAACAAAACAAAACGAGGTCTGAATTTCCCTTATTCATAATGACGTCACATCAAAACAATCTATTCTTTAAACGCAAAGAATTATGGTCGCGGGAGGGGGACAAAACAGCAACAACACAAAAAAATTGATATAAAATTTGTTTTATAGACCAAAGAAAAGCGGTGACAGCCATCAAGTGCAATAAATATTGCTTATTAAACATTGGTGCATCTCATATTTGAATACATACAAAAAATACTTTTACACATTCAGAATAAATAAAATTATATTTACCTATAGTGAAAGGGAAAATGAACGGCCTAACTTTTACGGAATGTTCAGTCAAAATCTGCCGATTTTTGCTGTTTTCACCGCCATATTGAAAATGAAGCTACCACAATGCAACGCAATCGGAGTACGCACACCGCCTGCATCTTACCGAATCGACGTGACATTGTAAACTCTAGAAAACTATTCAGCAACAAAAATCGAAAATGGTTTTTCCATTTCGATAGATTATTCTCCCTATTGCCCCTGAAGAACCCACTTCGCAAACACACTAGTTTTGGAAAGAGTCTAGCAGCGTGGAGAAATTTAGCCGCGACTCAAATATTTCTCTTTCTGTTTCGCTCATCTAAATGCAACGCATTTTTTTGTTTGGATTACGTATCTCCAAAAAAAAAAAAAAAAGAAACGGGGAAAGGATATCAGTGATACATTTTTCTTTAAAAGGATTAAGCCAGACAATTTCCAATTCCACATATCCAAGACTACTTGTGCAAGGGGATGCAAGTTATCCAAGCATGAAAGAATTTTATCATATTCCATCTTTGGCACTCTTCACCGCCGCCGTGTCGCTTGCTCGTAAACCTACGTCCAGCTTCCCAAGAAGCTGTTATTTGGGAAGAATTTGACGTAGTTTGACTTATTTGGCTGTTTGTTTGCATTTTTTCCCAGTTAAACTTCAATTTAATCGAACCCTGTCGGAAATTCACGTATTTGTGTACATTATCGTTGAAAAGAAATGCTAGTCGCGTCTCTTACGACACCGTAAGCCCGCGCTGTACTTCGTGGAAGAGCGAAAAACAAAAAAAATGTAGTTGGTAAACACACTTTTTGAACAGAAATGAAGTTCACTGAGAACTTACACCTAACAAAACTTCAAATATGTGACATTTATTGCCTAAAAAGCCATGTGGGAAGAAATACTAAATTCTGAATTTTTGGTCGTAATGGCGGCCGTTCAAAAAAAGTTGAGCTTGAACTTTCTTCGGAGAAGAGTACGTTTCCTTGCGATAAATAAGGACATTTGCTGTCAGTGCGATTATTAACCGTGCGATGTACGACTATTAAGTCTAAAAGCCAGCCAAACACGATTATTAAGGAGTTCGTACGCGATTAATAGTCGTACTTACCACGATTATTAATCGTGATAGAAGATGCTTTCAGACTATTCATCGGAAGAGGTGCCATTTGCGATTCATAGTCTTATTTTAAGAACTTTTAAGCCAAATAATCCTAAAAATTTTCACTCCGCAAATTAAAAAACACTCCGGAAATTAATAAACACCTGTTCAAAGCTATCCGTACTCGCATTAGATATGACCTATGAAAGCAATGGTCCTCGAAATGCTCCGAAAGCACACGCAAATATTTTGGAAGAAACGTCTTTCCAATGGTATGAATCATGCGCGTCAATAAATGTGGTATTTTGGCAGGGGATCCTGCTTGTTTTTTACCGTACTAATGCACTCGAACGCTTCGCTATTAGTCATTTTGCTAGGGAAAACCCCAGGATAACCCCAACTACGAAAGAACCGAGCAACCATTACACGTCATTAACCCAAAATGCCTTGCGCACCTAAAAAGATGGAGAACGCGGGTAATTCGAACTTGCCGTGAAGGCCAGTTTTGAAGGCCGAAAAAAATTAACAAGGTTAGAGGTATGATTTTAAGTACCAAATATCTTGAGTTGATACATTTAGAGCCTTTTTAGCAGTATTTGCTTTAAAACTGCAGGTTCCCTTTCAAGTCACGCGAATAGGGGACATGATCACCAACTAAAGAAGCTCTTGATTGTTTGACGAAATCTCCATTTCAACACCCTAAGAAATATATAGAGCACAGTATGCATGTATAATATGTATACTAACGTTAAGGCGTAAAGATTTATCTAACTAAAAAGGAAATTTAGACGAATGGCACCTTAAACTGAGGAGGATTTGCAAATAACCTTTTAAGGACGTGGCCCAGACTCTCCTAAAGATTCTGGATTATCCCAATCGCTGTCATATACTAAGCTTAGGGCATTCGAGTCGCTATCTTCTGAAAAAACATCTGTGAACTACCGCTACTCACACAAGCTACCACACCTGTTCTACTAGGGAATATGTGTTGCGCAATATTTTTGTTCCACCGCTTACGTCACGACTTCTCGCTATTGTTTTTACCGGAAATGGAATTTCAGCTGAAAATGCCGATTTTCCCCCAAAATGAGTCGAATTGGACAATCTTTCTACGCCACTTTTTACAAAGTATCAGAAAAACATGTATTTTTGGGTTTACATGCCCTTTAAAGAGATACGTTGGACATAATAAAGACACATCACCTCCATTAAGCGTCTTCATAATTTTCTTGTATGATCCCATTTCTTCTGGGGCCAACAAGAACGACACTCAGACCTTCCCCGCTTTCTCTAGCTGTCCGTCCACTGCGGTGAATGTAAAGATGTTAACGGACACAGAGAAAGGATTTAGGAACGCAGGATCACATCAAATGGTTACGCAAAAGTTAATGCTTACTTGTGGTTACATCATTACAAAACAGTTCACTATTAAATGAGATACAACTGAGGACGATAAACAATAACAAGCTGCTCCTCTCATATAAACTGCATTTGGAGAACAGAGTCAATTTTTTTCCTAAATCAAAACTTATTAACTTAAATGAATTACGTTTTGATTTCGGTGGGTGAACCTCACACATTAACTCAAATCGGAAACAAAACAAAGATTTAGAAAATGAAGATTTAGTTATAAGTAAATAAATGCAATAAAATAAATTTAGAGGTTTCTGGCTGAGCTTCTCTTACAGTTGAGACTTGTAGCCCACACCTTGGTCAACGCCCATGGTTGGTTGAAGCAACGTGACTTCCGAAGCCTTTTGTCAGGGTAGAGTTTTGCGGAGAATGAAAGCACTGCCGCCAAAAAGCAATCGCTCCCGTTCCCGCCTGCCGCACAGGCTAACCAACTGCACAAGCTAACCAACCGTACACACATACTTACACTTACTTACATCAAGGTCCTTCGGAACTTGATAGTGAATTACATGCTCAACAGCTGGTATGTCCAAACCTCTGGCGGCCACACCTGTAGCCAGAAGTAAGCCACTCGCACTTTGCTTAAATCTAACAGGCAAGAAAAAAATCAGAAAAAATTTAATTTGCTGGTGTACTTCCTATCAAGCTTGAAATATTCACCGAGGGAGGAGAGGGGCGGGTTTTAATCAGTCAAGGCGACCCAGTTATAGTCTATAAATAAAGTAAATTCCATTGGTCGGTTAGTTCGTAAACTATACTCACTGTATGTTTTGTAGTTCTCCTTCGATTTCACTTGGTACACCTCCATGGATCATGTTCCTAGACAGTGCGGTGTACGTGTCGATGCATTTGGCTCAAACCAACAATAAAAAATAATAAAAATTGTATCCTGGATCTTGAAGTGTTTCTCTTCCTTGTTAGCTCAACTATTACAAACCTTCTCTTCAATTGCACATGAGATCTTTGCTTCTGTCTACGGTTCCTCTCTTGTTGGTGACATCGATAATTTTACAACTGTTCTTCAGCTGCCCAACTTTGTCCATCGGTGACATTAAAAACGTAAAATACAAAGAGTATTCCTGTTAACGGAAGAACACAAGCCGATCAACTTAATCGTGTTTAACTAGGATGTTAGATAACAAAGACAAAAGCAAAACAACACAATACAAGCTTCGACACACTTCATAAAGCAGCAAAGTTTCGGGTTTTAAATGATGGATTATTTAAAACATTTCATTCCTTAGTAATAGCTGATAAAATACGTTAATACTATCTCTAGCTTCTATTACTCTGAGTCAAATGTGCCGTGATTTACCAAAGCCTTCTTCGCTTGTGATCTTCTTTTACTTTCCTTTCCTCTTAAACGACTTTGGAAGAGTTAAAGTTGCAGAGAAAATAAACTTCTGTAGATGTCTTCGCTTTGCAGTTCCCTCATCTTCATCATAATCACTGCGAAAAGGAAACGTTAAAGTTAAAATTTGATAAAAAGAGAGTCATTTACCTCAGTTTACAAGTTGACAGTCATGAAAACCATTAATTTCAGAAAGAGAAGGCTGAAAGAAATTGAAGCTCCGATGGAAATTGAAGTCCATTGCCTCTTTCTTTGAATGAGCTCCAATATAGAAGATAATTCTTGAAAGTGGCCTTGCTCGACCATTCGGTCTGCCTCGTCAATCACAAGATATCTCAAGTGCTCCAAACGGCATGCTCTTAACCCTAAAATTAAACGCCGCCAGAAGATATCTCTAGAATCATCCATTTGATAGAAAGAGGCTACACTCCAATTTCACCGTTTTAAAAAAAAACGCCCGGCACTGATGTTTACAGAGCAGTAGAAAATGCTTACAGCTGTACTTATCATTTTTGACGGCGTTTTACGAACGGAAAAACTTACACGACATTGGAAATCCAAATTCATGCTGAAAACTACACAGGACAACCGATCTCATGAGAAACATGCCTACATGTACAAGTGTGTGTCGACTGTTTCAGATCTCTAAAAGAAAGTGAATCAGTACAACTTATGATACATGAGGTACTTACCTCGGAAATCAAATCCCACAGTCTTCCCGGGGTGGCTACTATTATCTCAGGACACTTGTTTAAAAGCCTCTGTTGTTTTTGAGGTGCCATTCCTCCAACCACAGCAACAATCTTGAAAAAAAGGAATTGTTTACTAATTCAAATGATTTTGAGGTACTTTGTTTGGTGGGTATTTCTCCGATAAAAGATAAAGTTGAAACAGTACTAGAAGGGGTGGCAAGGGAGTGGAGGGTAGGGGTTAAATGGTACATCATAGGGGCTGAGATTGTAATTCTCTGAACAAAAGGGTTTTTATATACTTTGCTGGTGAAGGGGTGAAGATAAAATAAATATTTCAGTCCAGAATATGGTACCAAAAAACAATAGAGTTTATGTTTGAGGGAATAACTATGTTTTCAGCACTAACTCATCATTATTTAAATTGCTTTAAAGCCTATTGTGGCTACAAATTCATGTTTCCCCCCAAAAATTAAAAAATGCTTTCCAAACAAGAGATAGGTTTGCATTCTGCTCCACTGAAAAGAGAAGTATTGAAGGCTCAGGAAACAAAATTGACTTGGGCCAATAAAAATAAAGAAATAATTGAGTTTCTAACAATGGGAAAACAGAAACTAACTGTGGAGGTGACTTCCAAATTGTCAATTTAAGTACATGATGTTACCTCTAAAGATGTGTGTTTTGCAGCCTGTTTAAGATGATTCTTTATTTGTATAACCAATTCTCTGGTTGGTGTCATTATCAACGCCAGGAGTGGTTTCTTGAGCTTGGATGTTCCATTACCAGTTTCTGGCTTCTGTAGCATTATTTTTGGTAGTATTTTCTGTAGTTTCACCTGCTTCTTGACTGGACTTGTGGCCAAGGATGTGGGTGAGAATTGGAATCCCAAAGGCTAGTGTTTTACCCCTGAACCCTAGTAAATACATAAAATTGTTTTAATTAATACCCTTAAATAATAACCTCCTCAAAAACCAGCCATTCCTGGAAGCTAAACTTCTCCCAAGTGATTTTATCATAACTTCAACAGACAATTTCAAGGCATTATCCAACAAATGATATGAGAACTATGAAACTTACAACCTGAAGGGACTTATCTTGACAATCTTATTGTAATGCACATTTTTGTATAAATAATGTTCCATCAACCAACTATAGGAAGATATAGAATGCCTACATATAGAAGGAAGAGCTATTACTTTAGTTCTTAAGAGAGCAAAATTTAACCATCAGTCAGTCTGTCAGTCCTCCCTCTCTCAAGAGGTACATCATACACATACTTTCAGCTCAACAGCTCTCCTCAAGAGTGCTTTTACAAAAGTCATATTTATAATTATTCAACAATCACTAAGTACTTAGACATTAATTCAGGTCAAAGACCAACTCTAAAGAATCAGAAACTGTTTGCTATAATGTGTGCAAAAGTCTTGTTACACATAAATGAGCTAGGTGTACATCATAGTAGACACATGTACATGTTGAAAAATTATTTTTTTCCTCTCTCTCTCGCTTTCCAAAAAAAAAAGGATTCTTCAAAATAGTGGTGAAACCAAGTACACAAACAATACACATAAAAAAAGAGACCTTCACCAATCTAACTGCTCTGATTGAACTCACTGTTTCTGCTGCACCAATGATGTCCCTGTGGTGGAATATTGCAGGTGGAAGGGAGAAAGTCTGTATAGGGGTTGGTGTAGTAAAACTTTGTTCACTGAGTCCTCTCTGAACTTCTTTGGGAACACCAAGGACTTCCCAAGCACTCATATCTACCATGGGCTCTAAAGTTTAGTTCAATCAAAATAAATGATTTAGCTATAAAATATGATTGCATCTTAAACTCAGTATTAGTGAGAAATATCATTTAATTACAGTTGAACCAAATGGGTAATTTGTACCCGTATAGATATGAAATATGTTTATAAAGGCTTTATAATCTAAACAAATTAATACTTTATTAATAAATAACAATACAGTAATAAAAAAACTTACCAGTAAAATTGCATTATTTATTACACCCATTTTGAAATCACTGGTGGTCCCTGTAATGAGATTGGCTCTAGTTGATGCGATTTACTCACAAATTGCACCATTTTTTGCCTTAAATTGCATCTTCTTTCCAGTTAATGAGGAGGCTACACTAAAGACAAAACAACCAATCAGATTTCAAGGCTTGTTTAAAGTAACCAGTCAAATTGCAGGAAAATGAGAGACAAAGAGTATCACGTGACAAATTTTGCAACTTTTGTTTCCAAAACTCTTACTTTTTCCCCCCAAAAAATGGATGAATTTCATTTCAGACTGGCTCAGTACTGCATCAATAAAATATTTGAACTTACCAAGTCCTGTGATTTCAAAATGGATGTAATAAAGTGGTAATTGAACCTCGTGTCATGCAATTTTGGTCTGAAATCATACTTGTGATTTCAAACTCGCGCTGCATGCTCGTTTGAGTTTGAAATCACGCATATGATTTCAGCAGAAATTGCACTCCACTTAGTTCAATTACCATTATTTATAGAAAATCATATCTTTTCCAAGAAAACATTATCTACACAAAATGTGTTTGATTCTCTTCTTAATAATAAAATTCAAGGACAATCATTGGAGTAAAATAGTACTTTGTTTTATGCATTTCCCATCCATAATTCCTAAAATTAAATCTTACCTGGAAGATCTTCCACCAGTCTATTGTCAGTGACCATTTCTACTCTGTTTTGCTCTTCTGACTGGGCTTTACTTTGGGCCTTGTTTTTCTTTTTCCTCTTCTTTTTTCCCTTTGTCTGTTGGTCATTCTTTGTGCTTTTTTCAAGTTGTGTGGATGGTGTGGTAACTGTTTGTTCCAGATTATCCTGAAGATTTAAATCAAAAGACAATACTATGTAGCTTTTTTTTTTTTTTCCCGTGAGCCAAACTTCTAGAGAAAACCAAAAAGAAGCTTTTATTCTTAGATATACATAATTGTGCATGTATGGGTAAAGACTGACAAAATGCATGAGCCCTTGGGACAATGCAGTCTGCTGTCTTCAAAAAAACTAGGACAAACTGCTCTCAAAATGATTTCAATCAATTCCTGTATTTCCATGTAGTTCTTGTGGTGACTTGTGTTGTTGTTGTTGTTGTTTGTTTTTTTTCTTTTTGTTTGTTTGTTTGTTTTCTCATTTAAGGTATGACTGGCAGTTATCTTAGTTTTGATTCTCATGTCCAATACACCCAATTTGACTCAGGAGACAAGTCATTCCATTTGGGTCACTGGTTGAGGATTATTATTACGCGTCTTGAAAATCGACTTGTGGTAAGACATTTCCACCTTAAGATGCACGGTTTATTCAGATTTCCAGTATCACAAGATGACTTAACCACTTATTAACTTCTGGTGGGTCGATTTGTAAACAACTCAACCCAATTTGGATGTATTGGACAACCCTCAACATTAAATAATTAAAGATGAGTTATAACAAAAAATAAATAGACAAAAAAATTTAAAAAGATAATTTTTCCCAATTTCTCGTAAAATACAAGGGTAATTTCACCACGTACTTGAAGTGAATCTTACATTTGTATATTCTAAATTTAACCATGCGGTATGTTTTAAAGGACTTTCAGCAATTCACCTCCTGCAGCGGCCGTTCTTTTATTTTCTTCTTTTGAGCTGGTCCACCTGCACTAATTCCTGCTAGCTCTTCTGGATGATAATCTTCCATGACTTCAAGGGACACAAATCCATCCATTTCGCCCTCTAAGAACGAAGGATCGTCCAATTCTACTGGTTCCCATTTTCGCTTCTTCCCTTTCGAATTCTTCTCTACCATTATGGAGCAATGAGCAAAGAGCTTTAATTGAGAAACTGAATGCAAACGCTCTTTCAAAATAACAAACAACCGTTTTGGTTTATCCTTAGAGAATTAATAAAAACAATCTCACGTCGTCCGCCATTATGGATTACCCGCCAGAGAAGGACTGGATAAGAAATTGTACTGCGCGCATATTCAAACGGGAGTCATGCGCTGCTTTATTACAACATGGCTTTTCTCTCTTCGCCGAGTTAGCTGAAACCTTTGTAAAGCGCGAATGAAAAGACTAACATGGCGAAAGAACACCGTACATTCAAAGGGGAGTGCATTTATATTGAGTGCTTAAACGAAAACTCGTTTCTTATCAAGAAAGGCTTTGTCCCAATCATGAAGGTAAGTGAACACGCGCCAAACATCAGATCGGAAGCTCAACTCCAGCTGAGTAGCGTGCGCGTCAAAATACACGTCTAACGATGTCATACTTGAGAATGTTGATAATAAGCTATGGTCATCGAAGTAAATCCCCTTACACCTGCCATATCCGTCAAAGTAATTTCCTTCTTTGAAATAAGTTTTGTCACAAGGAAAATTGTTTCTGGGACAACTAGATTTTGTTCTCCCCCTCCTCCCCACCTTTTCTGCCCACGTTATGATAAAATCCCCGCCCCCCTCCCCCCCGTCCCCCCTCCACGTCTCTCATGTCAGAACTGTTTTCTTTTTTTTTTGTTTTTTTTGTTTCAATAAGTCAATTAGCGAACTACAGTCAAACCTGTCTTAGGTGACACCGTATTAAGCACTCGCACTGTATTAGACGCCATATTCCCGTGGATGCGTGCTTAATCCAGGGTTGACTGAACTGGACAAATAAATTTTGTCCTCACTTCATCCATCAAACCTAGATTATATCCATTATTGTCCCCATCCCCCCTAATTTCTCTCGTTTTCCCCTAGTTGCAGACTGTGGTGTTTTGCTGGAAATTGTTGATGCAAGAATGTCCTAATTAGTACTGGATTAGGATGTTCTCAATAATTAGTACCATGGACAAATTTTTACATACTGTTTCAGATACAAGACTTGAGGTGTACATTGCAGCTATTCAACTCTGAATTTCAAACTATTTTTTTCTCTTTTTTTTCTTTAAAAATTGAAGGTATCTTAGATATATAAATGAGTTGCTTGAAAAGCAAGTGTTTGATGAGCTAAAGCACTGGGCTGGAACTCAAGGTACAGTACGCTAAACATTTGAAATATAATACTGTTGTATTTGCTGCATTTTTCTTATTCCTTTGATACAGTTAAATTAAATTGCTCTCCAGGTATTGGTGGTTTCCTTCCTGGTATAAGGCAGATTGCAAATGTTGCAGCTTTGCCTGGAATTGTTGGTGTAAAAATGATCACAACTTTTTCTTGTTGAAATTACAACTCAGTTTAACTCAATCTTGTTCAATCCCGGGCCCAGTTGTTCAAAGGCTGATAAGTGCTAACCCAGGGTTAAATGTTAATCAGGGTGTGTTTAATCCTTGGCTTAAAGCCATTTTAAAATAATTTACTATAATTTTTTAGGGCATTCAATCATCAAATTGCAGACTAAAGGAATTGTACATGTATACTGAAGTTCATTTGAAAGCTTTCAGATATGAAATCAGATTTCACACTGACCATTAGCTATCTAAACTCAGCTTTTAACAAACTGGGCACCCTGTACTCTTGGGAAGCAGAGAAAGTATAAAGTGGAGATGACAAGAGTTTCTTGCTATACAGTTTGTGTTTCCATAGTATTTTTACACAAAGATTTCACTTAAAGTGATGCCAAATAGAGCATCCAGTTATCCAGTTAGATCCAGGTATCCCATTATTTTAGAATGTGGGTTTATTGAACTTTCTCTGTGGTAAAAGTTTTATTTCCTTCTTAATAAATTTAGGAAATTCTGAAATAGTATGCGTAGAATACTAATATCCTAATATCCTTCTCAGGGAAAATGCACATATTTTTTCCAGGCTAATGAAGTCTTGAAAAAAGTACTTTCAGAGACAATATCATCCATCTCTAGATGAATTTGTCATCTCTGAAAGAATTTGTCATCTCATCAATCAGACTTTATGAATGACAATATACCCCCAGCCAGAGAAATTCTTGATCGCTTCCCTTTTGTTGAAATAACAATAACAAAGAAGGCTATGTATCTCCATTTCTATTCTGAAATGTTGATTCGTATTTTTTTGCTTGGCCATCAGAGATCAGTTGGACTACCAGATGTTCATTCTGGCTGTGGATTTGCTATTGCTATTGGTAAGTTACAATTCACACATTTGTGATAAATAAGGCAACATTTTATTCTGAATATGTTTGTGGATTGTAGTTGTTTGAAGTTGAGTGTCATGTGAAAAAAATTTTTCTCAATAAGCTATTTGTCAACAATGTAGTTTCCTCGTCATAACTCAAAGTAAGTGCCCTTTCATGAAGCTTATAGTTTCTTTTCAAACTGGTAATGTGCTTAAAATGACTTTGGTTGGTCATGGTGATGAATTCACTTTCTGAATGCAGTATAATTGTTTGTCCCGCCATTAATTAACTTTGGATGTGGATCGTGACTTTTTGACTGCATATTGTGTCTTCTTTGCATTATAAGGTCAGTAGATATGCTTGACCTTATGAAACTCTCTGTTTGGCTGTGATTGGCTGGAATCCCACACAGGCTTTGATTGGCACACTCTGACCAAATGTTCCTTTGGAGTACACTGCCGCAGAGTTATTATGTTTTCATGTTTCTTGTGGTCAGCATCCATGTTTCTGGGATGTCTACCTTTATGTCCAATTTATGTTGTAACAGGCAAAGTCTTATGTGGATGGCCTCTTATACCCTGCATGTATAATAATAGGATCACAATCAATGTACTCTACTTCAGTCCAGAGCAGGTGGTTTCCAGGTGTCTTCTGAAACTGCAGAGGGCTTTGTCTTAGCATGTCATTTCTCTATATGCTATATAACTCGTTTAACCTTACTTGCATAGGTTTTCCTGTTCCGCTGATGTAAACTTTGCCTTACTCTCAGGCAATCTTTTCAACCAGGGGCTCTTGTTGTAAAGATGCTGAGCCATGGATGGGGAGTGTCCTGTTACTATTTGTAACATCAGTGAAGTGAATGGAATGCTTTCGGTTCTTCAAATGCTGTAGCAAGCAAGATTGTGAATGTGTTATATACAGAGCATTCCCAGATCCTTTGCTGAAAGGATGATAAGGTTATCGATTGCTCCTATAACCTAACTATAAATATTGTTATTAATTCTTTTTTTTTTATTTATTTTTACTTTTCACAGTGGGGAGGAGGGGGGTTTGGCTGGGTGGCTTTTCTAATTTTGTAACATGAGTTTATATGCTTACTTTGCAGTTCCACCCCGTTTTAGTAACGAGTTTAGAAATCTCACCATTGCATCCTAAAGCTCCATTCCTTTGATGCACTGTGATCTGTGTGATCTTGGACCACAAATCCTAATCCATATCCTCCCAAAGGAACACACAATTTAACCCCACATTTACAAAAAAGTGTTATTTGAGAGGTGATCCACAAGTATCAGTCAGCTGGACCAAGGATGGAGTGCTACTTAGTAAAAACAACAGCCTGGTTATTAGACAAGTGACATTTAAAGATAAGGGCAATTATGAATGTACTGCTAAATATGATTATGGCAAAGCAAACTCTTCCTTCAGGATGGATGTCAGAGGTAAACTCTATATTGTAGTTTATGTCAGTCATCAAACTTGTAACTTAACCAAGCATTTGTTTTGAAGTTTAAGCCAAATTTAAAGAGACCTATTTTTTCCTCTCTTTTCATCCATATCATTTAAAAATATCAATGACCAAGGAACTAAGGAGTTATGATCTTATGATTCATTTTCATAAGTGTTAAAGGTAGTTCATCAACTTGGATATGAGTGTATCATTACCTAAATATTAATGATTGAAGTTGGAAAGAGATTACAAAGGAACATTCATATAACTTGTTTCAAATTACCAACATTAGTACTCTTTTTTCTAGAAAAGGGTTCCTGATTGCGTACAGTTGATTCTGACTCACAGACAACCAGATTGTAAATGAAGATAAATCCGTGACCAAAAAAATAATTGAAAACACCTCCTGTTGTTAAGAAATTGCAAATCCTGTGGTCCACTCTAACATTTTTCTCTGTGAACTTATGTTAAAATGCACAATTTGGATATGTCAAATGACAGATTTCCTTTTTTTTTTTTTTTTTTTTCATTACAGAATGCAAATGTTTTATATTGTTTGATCATCATTGCTTAATAACTTTTTGAATTCAATATATACTGTTAAAAAAATTAAACTGATAGTAATTGAACATTTATGTTTCTAACATTACACTCAACAACCAAAAAAACATTATTGGAACTAACAGCAAAACAATATCTTTTTATGCTGAACTGGAAAACCTCTGGAAAAATTGACTTTGGTGAAAAATAGACTTGAAAATCGCGTTTTTTGTTTTGATTTTGTTGATTTTTCAAGGAACTGAGGGACATGATAGACTATAGCTGGAGCAAAACAAAATAGATTTTTTGTCAGGGTTTAATAAGTTCTTTTATAATTACTGTTAGGATTGGAAATCATTGAAATTATCACCACAACAGAGAAATGGATCTTACCATGTATGTATGGAGTCACATCCTAAAAGGAAAAATTTGGAGAAAAATATATAATGGTAAGTACCTTGTTTTCAATTTAGTGGTTTCAGTGTTATTATATCACAGATTAATTTAAGGACTTCACTTTTTCAAAGCATGGCCAAGGAAAAGACCTGGATTAATCACATTGATTTAGTTTGATTGGCGTGATTGAGTTCAATAATAAAATTATTGAACTCGCTGAAAATTTCCAGTTCAATTATGTTTGATTGAACAGCAATCTAACAATTGGATTCCACTGAGTTCGATTGATTTTTTGCTGGGTTTTGTTCAATTGTCCATGCCAGGAAAAGATCAATGTTTAATTATATTGCCAAGAATTTCAACCCTACGTTTTTATTTTATCTCAATAAAAGCAATACTTGCAAAGAACACAGTTACCTCATCATGGTGTACCTCTCAAAAGAATCTTGCCCATTTCCTTGTATGGTCCTTGAACTGTTCTGGTGTTTTGTAGCTTTCTTGGCCTGGTTCTGGGTCCACTGCTTCCACCAGATCACTGAAACCCTATTTTATCAACAAAGAGAACAAGTATGTAGATGAGTATATTTTAATATAATTTATTGTAGTCATGCCCCTTAGATATTGACTAAAATTTAACTCTATGATCCGAGTGAACAAATTAACACAAGAAAATGTTTACCTTCCATAATTTCTTCACTTCTCTGTATGTCCTTCTTTGATGACTTGTCCCCTCAAAGATTGGTGTATGATCCAGTTTGTGTAGGATTGCTCGGAGGTCTTTTCCTGACATAATACATTGTTGTTATTATTATTATGTTCGTTGTTATCAGTATTAGTTATTGCTTGCCATTGCACTGTGATATGTAAAGTAATGCAAAATAAAGCCTTTTTTAGCCTGTGGTAAATTAGAATGAAGTATTAATTTTTTTTTAGAATAGCCATAGAGGTCGTGGTTTTTTTTTTTGTTTTTTGTTTTTCATTCTCGTGATATACACCTAACTTTAAGTCTGAGATTACAACTATGATTTTTTATTTTTAATTGAATCTTTGTGATTTCTACACTGGTCAGATTTTATTCACTATAGTCATGCCTGGCTTTGGTAGTTAGTTACATGTAGTTAAAATAAGTTACATTTGTTTTCACTGACCTCTGGTATTGAATGTAAGGCATTGATCCCATTTTGCCTGTCCCTCTCCTGTTTCAGAACACTGATTGGCGGAAGAATCTCTCTTTCCTCGTCTGGTAAGGCCATCCTAAACTCATGGTATGCCTCGTTTGAAATCAAGCCTTCGTCTTTCGCAACAAGTACATGCTGCGTCGTCCGACAATTGGAGTTTTCTCTCTCGTCACCAGCATCGTGTCCAAGTGGAATTACAACTTCACGTCCTTGTACAGTGAACTTAATCTGAAGAAGAAGACAGGGGTTTCCCTTTAAAATTTGTTTTCATATGAACATAGCTAGATAGATAGATTGATCGCCACATAGATGTATGATTTTTTTTTGGCGACTTTGCTGTTGGTCAATGTCTCAGTTCTATTTTTCACGAAGAAGTAAAATTGTTACTTACCTTGATGGGCTCAAACTCCTCCAGTCCTTCCACCGATTGAGCCACTAGTTGCCTGACTCGTCTTTTCTTATTATTTCTGGCTGCCGGTGTTAATTGCCAGAAGTCCTTTTCGGTGTTGTAGAAAACATTTTCAGTCTCTGCAATTCTCTGCTTTAGCAGCATTCCTTCAGCATTTGCTAGTTGAAGCTGAGCTACGACTTCATTCAGCCGAGTTGCAATGGAGTTGTGCTAAATTCTCAAATTGTGGTTCTCTTCCCGAAGACGCCTTATTTCGGCCTCATAAACCTCTGTAAGAGATGGCTGTGTCTGTGCTAGTGTGCAACTCTGTGCTCGATTGTGTTAAAAAAGGGGTTAGAAAACTCCCACCGCTGATGGACTTAACCTTAAATTTCGACAACATTACTTAGCGAGTATCAGTCCTCATTACACCCGGACGTTTTTCTACTTAGCATCATTTTGTGTCTTGTTTTCATTCATGGATAACTTAAACAAAGCCATTGCTTTTAATAGAATGCCGATCGCTTTTTTGTGATCTTCATCAAATGAAACAGGAAAAAAAGAAACAAAAACCCACCCACACATAAGATCGACCTTAAGTCTGAAAAATACTGGAAGAGCGGGTTTATTTTTATAACCAACCTTCATAATCTTGAGAACGTATCAGAGCAATTAGAGAGGCGAGCGCGAACTGAGATCGCTTGAAACTTGTCAATGGCTCATTTTTATCAGGGAGCTGAGAAAATAACCATCTATTGTTAATCGTTTCTCATGAAGCGGCCGCTTGTATTAGAACAATTGATCGATTTCAAGGAATATTGCTGCGTTTTTTGCGCTAAGTGCTTATGCCATCAAATTTAAGAATTTGTTCATGCTTAGCGTGCGAATATCGAGTTATGGATGCACGGGGAAGTTTGGAGGGCAAGAAAAATGCGTAAGAGTAGCTCGAGGCGCAGCCGAAAGCAACTCTAGCTTTTTGAGTGTTCTCCAAACTTCCTAAGTGGATCCAGAACTCGATATACGCACAGCTAAAAGCATGAGCAAATTCTTCTATAACAGAGCGACAACAAGGATCTGCGCGGAGAAGCAAAATTTGCTGCAGCTGGTGTTCCGACAAATTTGCGAAACGTGCAACTTGCGAGTTTTTTTCGGCTTTGTCTTGCTTGTTGGATCAGGACCTAAAAGGTCAATGCCGACAGAAAAATTAGGCAGTTCTTCGCTGGTTTCTTCCATATTTCAAAGAGAAGGAAAACTACACTGCAACTTAACAGGACGGAGACTCTGAAGCCGGGTAAAAAAGAAATGCTCACATCATCTTATTTACGCGCGGCTGTGCGTAAATAAAGATTTTATTCATAGCGGCTCAACAGGACTTGTATAGGGAAAGCACGCGCGCTATGTTATGAAACTAATTCGCTCGCGGCTTAAATACTTTGCAAGCATTTGCGTTGTCATTAGATGGTTTCTTTTTGGGTTTCCTTTCAAAATTATTTATTGTCGAAACCAATGTGTCGACATCGATGGGAATAAATGCGAGTAACGTGTATCCCAGTAATATGTTCCGACATGCATTCGAGAATAAGCCGTAACGTAATAAAGATCGTCGGTGGAAAATGTCGTTTGAGATTAGGAGGGTGAAAAGACAATAGCAGGTAATTTAGTGTTTACAACTGGGTTGAAAACGTAAATTAGCCACCGTAAAGGTTAAAAAAGCTGACGTTTCGAGCCGAAGGGCTAACGCTCGAAACGTCAGCTTTTTCACCCTTTACGATGGTTAATTTACGTTTTCAACCCAGTTGTTAACACTAAATTACCTGCGATACTCTCCCACCGACGCAGCACCACAGTTTCTTAGAAACTTACCCCTTTATTCATTTGAAAAGACGATAGACTTCTTATCTTGTCTCGCAAATCTTGCCGTCTGGAAAATCAGATGCTCTGTTCACGGTACATAAAACCTTCAGAGGCGTTCAGTTATTCATCTCTCAAAGAATTCAAATTCATCTCGGTTTTTGTTCTTTGTACTTTTTTTCCAGAGGATGAAAAACTTCGTCGCAACAAACGCAAACCAAGACCCTGTTCTAAAGCCGCGGCTATACGAGCGATTTTTTGCCTGCAATGGTGATGCGATTTTTTCTTGACATTGTCACGTCGCCGGCGCGCGGTGGCGGCTAAACGGGTGACAAAGTTTGTGATTTTGTCACGAAAAGTTCAACTCATCGAATTTCTCGCGATTTTTTTCAGCGATATAATGGCTGTCGCCATCCCAGCACTAGGGAACTTAAGCAACGGAAGTTTTCGGGGCGACGGCGACTGGAGTGGCAGAGGGAAGCTGGGACCGATGTAGCCGTCGCCTCCCGCCAAATTCAACTGTTTAAGCGGCAAGTTCATTCAGACGGCGACGGAGTGGCTTTCCAAAGAAAAAAATGACTTCTTTTAAAGAAACGAGAGAATTAACACTGCTGTGTTATGCTGAAAATTTACTTTCCGATGATGAATTTCTCGTTTTATGGGAAAACAATCAGTCAAGCAACCCAGATTTTCCTTGGGACAGTTATGGTCCGTTCGACCTCGAAAACATAGATGAAGCCGAATGCAAAGCAGAATTTCGCGTAGAGAAAAGAGATCTTCCTACACTAAGAGAAGTACTCGGGATTCCACTCACTTTCAAATGCCCACAGAGGACTATATGCGATGGAATGGAAGACTGTGTATGCTACTAAAACGGTTAGCTTATCCTTGTCGTTTCAGCGATATGATCGCGCGTTTTGGAAGACCTGTTCCTGAACTGTGCATGATCACGAACCGAGTCATGGATTTTATCTATGATGCACATGGCCACCGAATCACTCAGTGGAATGACACTATACTGAATCCCAGATTGCTTGAACAATATGCCACTGTCATCACAGAAAAAGGAGCAGCTCTAGACAACTGTTTTGGCTTTGTTGATGGTACCGTACGACCGATCTCCAAACCAGGAGATATGCAGAGAATCGTTTACAATGGGCACAAGAGAGTACATGCTCTCAAGTTTCAGTCGGTTGCCATACCTAATGGGCTCATTGCCAATATGTTTGGCCCTGTGGGTAAGTGCCATTGAACAATATTACTTTAATACTGTTTGCAAAAATAGGGGTAACATTGATTTGAATAACCTGATGCAGTTTTTAAAGGACATGGCTAAAATTTAATGAAAAGTCATTTGCCTATATATGGCAGTATATAAAAAGTACTGCTTGATCTTAGAAGTTTGGAGCAAATGTAAGAACAAAAGATCACTACTATCACTTCTGTTGCTGTATATTAAAATTAGGAAGCCATAGGTTGAACTATATAGTAAGTACCTTAAGTTTATTACTTTGTTTTTCTTTACTTTAGAGGGTAGGAGGCATGATGCAGGGATGTTGCATGATTTTGGGCTACTTCACAACCTGGAAGCCTATGCCTACTCAGCAACAGGGCTACCGATGTGTTTGTATGGCAACCCTGCTTATCCCCTAAGAGTCCATCTGCAGGGGCCATTCCGGAACCCCCACCTTACTCCCTTGATGGAAGCATACAACAGTTCAATGAGTTCAGTAAGGGTGTCTGTAGAGTGGTTATTTGGAGATATCATAGAATATTTCAAGTTCATGGATTTTAAAAAGAATCTCAAGATAGGAATGAGCAGCATTGGAAAGATATACATTGTTTGTGCAATTCTGCAAAATGCTTTGAGTTGCTTGACAATACTGCAACATTTTTTTGACCTTGAGCCTCCCACCCTGCAAGACTATTTTGCATAGCTGATGTGTTGAAGAAAAGAGAACTTTATCTTCTTATGAAATTGTATAATTTGAAACAGTTATGATATGCAATAACTTGGACATTACCTTTTGAAACTTGAGGAGCAGCCCCTCCCAATCAGCTGATTTAAAAAAAATGCATATAAACCTATCATGGTCAAGGGTTGTTGGGTGTAGCAGAGTTTATGAGGCACAAAATTTCAGACACTTGTTATAAACATATATTCAACATGTACAGTCCAACAATTTTAACCAATAAATTAACAACAAAATGTTTAAGCCTTATTTGTCTTTTTTCGTACCAGCTTCTGCATGACTGAGAAGCCACCAAAGTTTCCAAGAGGCATTTATCATAATAAGCAAATTCAAATGATTATAACATGAAAATGTAAACATTTCTTTCATAAATGCCATTGTCCTATGAAAGTTAATGAACATAAATTCAAATCTCTCTCTGCAAAGTGCCATTCAAAAAGACACCATTGGCTAACAACAACAAATTAAGTTACAGTAATTAACAGTTAATTCCTCTCTTTAGGCAACATTTTTTCCATGAGGGTGAGCAATGCTTGATTCATCTGCTGTTGTTGCTGTAATATCAACAGTGTTTGGCTTTGTTGATCTTTCCTTAACTGTAGCTCTTCCTCTCTCAGAGAATGTTCTAACTTTGCTTTTTCTCTGAGAAATTCTACTGCATCACTGCCACTTCTCCTTTTTTTCTTTTTGGCTCCTTCCTCTCCACCCTCTCCACCTCTTTTGCTGGTTTTTCCAAACCGTTCCATAGCCTTAATCCGTATTTCTTCTGCTGCCTTTTTATCAGCTTCAGCTTTCTTCTTTCCTTCTTTATCACTTTCAATAGCAGCATCTTCTTTTCCAATAAGATCTTCAATGATCTCATCAAGTTCTCCAACCTCAGCATCTATTCCAGTTGCTTGGATTTCTTCTGACATCCTTCTTTTATACTTTGTGCGTAACAGTGTCCAACGATCGCGACATGACCGTTTTGCAACTTTAAACTTTGGGTAACCCATTGCATTTAAATTACCAGCAATAGAATCCCATAATTGACCCCTTTCTGGAGTGCCCTTCTTGTATTGAAAAAGATCACTGATTGTCATTTCACCCAGAAGAGCCTTGTCATGCTGCTTTGTCCATTCCATCACTGTTCTAGGTAACATTAAGACAAAAAAAAGATTGTTTTGTTTATTTGTGATTGATAGCTGCACATGCAACAGAGAACAGAAACAGGCTAATTTAAAATTCTGGTGCAATTGTCTGGTTGTCCATGAAACATACAAATTTTACCTTACAACAATTATTGTAAAAGTTCTAACACTAGACATGAAAAGCTATTTTTCAGTTGAACGAGGACAAGAATAAACCCATACAACCATTTATGGCTAGATCATTTGCATATTTTTGTGTTGTAAGAATTAAAATTCAGCATTCCTGCATGCGTAATTAGCAATGAATTTTAGAAACTACAGCATCTCAGAATTTCGTTAGATTGAAAAATCTTTCAAACCTTTGAATGGAGAAAGTTCCAACAGATGCAGTAATATCGAATTCTTAATTCTTAATTTGACACAAATTCGCTGTTTATTACGCATGCATGGATACTGAATTTCGAAATCTGAATAACGAAAGCTAGAAAGTTTATATAAATAATCGATCCATTCATGGAGTCTTGGGCTGGTTCGACCGTAAAAAAAAACATTTGTCATAAAAAGACAATTCAATATCCAGCTGTGTACTTTGGAAAGCTCCCTCAAATCATAAATGTCCGTTTAAAGAAAAGTTCAGTTTATTGGAGGCACTGATTTCTCAAGAAAATATAACTCGCTTTCCAAAGGTTTTTAAAAATGAACTTTTCACTGAATTGCATTAAAATAACATTCTCGTGAAATTAGCGAGACCAAGCAGTTGTAACATGTTTACATGTTTATACTTACAGCTAAACCTTTCAGTATTAGTAGAGAAGTGAACTATCGCAATTCGCTGTAAACTACTGTTTTCCCGCTGAAAATAAATAGAAATGGTCAAATAAATGAGTTCAAAGTACACCCTGGCTAAATATTTTTGTACAAATCTACAGACAGATTCAATTGTTATTCTCACTTACGATTTTGTGCTTGTTGAGTGGACCATTATATGCGATTAGCTAGAAAGAAGAGTAACTCACAAGTTAGGACGAATTTAAGGCAAAAAAGAACAGTTAAATCGAGCTAAAAAGTCACCTGTATATTAACAATGAAATCAAAAGTAAGATTTCGAAAAATAGCATTTGTTAGAGGTCACAAAAATGACCAAAACAGAAAACTAACACTCACGTTTTCACCACAACGGCAAACACCCGCTCTTCACGTCGTCGACGTCCCTGCGACGGCTGGGAAGTTGGCTAAATCATGCGCAGTAATGCACGGGTCATGACTTAACTTCCGGTCTACGTCGCCGTCGCCCCGAAAACGTCCATTGCTTAAGTTCCCTACTTGCACGAGGGTGGCTACACGGGTAGTTTGCACCGCGCGCTGGCGATGCGACAAATTTAGAGAATATCGCATCACCATTGTAAGTAAATAATCGCTCGTGCAGCCGCAGCTTAACATTGTGAGATCTGGAATCGGGCTACCTGTCAATTTAATTCAAGAAAGCTTCATTCGTGACCATTCACACTGATTCAAATTTTATTTGGTTTCATCACTCTATGTTTTCATCTCTCTCTCTGAAGTAAGAGGGACTTAGAGTCTGACCTTCCTACGTTACAAAATGAATTTTGCTGTCCTCTTATTGACTCGCTTCAAATTGAAGCCGTAAACATTCAAAGAAAGTAGCTATTGGATTCTGAAATTCATCCTTGTGCAAAATACTCGTCGTCTTCTTCCTTTTTTGTTATTTATTTACTTTTTTATTATTTGTGTCATCACAGAACGAGGTTTATATCTGGCGACTCTCCACTTTGTTTGGGAATAATTTTTTTCAACCGAAGGAAAACGTTGAGAAAGGTATTATTATCATATTATTTGTTTTCTTCCGGTATCCTTCGGATCATTAAAACGTTTCATTCGAGGCCTATTAGTTGTTAAACTCAGTTGTTGAATAGTTGATGAAAGCTGTGTATAATAAATTTTCGTTGAAGATCATCATCCGTCTTATTTCAATTCAGCCAATTGAATTTACCATGATGCACTTTGGTTAATTACATTGTAGGTTTTTTAGCTCATTCATGTTGAAAGCAATGATTGAGGTATCTTGGTGATGTTGACGGAAGTTATCGACCGTGGACGGGAGTTGTATTCCATGGACAGAAGTTGCATTGTGGACCGTGAACGGAGGTCAGCATTAGATTCCATCCACCAAAACCACCTTGGTCGAGAGGGACTGAGATGGAATGATGGAAAAAAATTACGAAGCTACGACAACATGCCGACTTATCCCGATGACCCAAGTGTATCATTTGTTTGGGAAATTGCGTCAAAACTTTTTACTAAAGAAATGGTAAGTATTAATTTATTGTTCGATTGTAGTATTATAAAACATTTTACGCAATTTTATGCAGATATTTCACGTATTTAAAAGGTACTTAGATATTACGTAGTTTTGGTGGATGTCATTAGGGAACATCCACCAAAACTTTGACCAAAACCATCAACAATATATTTTTTAAATTTTATCTATAGCCATTGTTAGATGTTCAGGGAGACAAAAGATTTATACCACTAATTAGCAGTTAGTGCTCTGGCTAATTATTTTTTATGGTACACAATCGCTGACCGACCAAACGTTCATAATGATTATCATACACTGGAAAAATCATCAAGTTTCCATGCATGTATTATTTATGGTTTTTTGGTGGTTTTGCTGTGGTTTTTAACAAAATACCATGTGTGGAAAAAGTACTCTTTTTCCACACATGGTTTTTGCACAAATCCACTGATGGTTTATAAACTTTCCAAATGTGGAAATTATGCATGCACAACATTGGGATTTATCATGGTAATTGGAATTCCCAAGAAAGGAAATCGCAATGTCCAAGATTACTTATCCCACTATGGAAAATGAAATACCATGGCAGGTTTTTCTATGGTCAAGCCCACAGATGGATAAAATTTACCACACTTGGAAAGTGGTTTTGGTGGGAAGCATGTTAATCACAATTTCCATGGAAGGAAATCTAGATTTCCAATGGAAAGGACCACATTGTGGTCACTTTAATTACCATGGCAGGTTTTTCTATGGTCAAGCCCACAGATGGATAACATTTACCACACTTGGAAATTGGTTTTGTAGGGAAGCATGTAAATCACAATTTCTATGGAAGGAAATCTAGATTTCCAATGTAAAGGACCACAGTGGTCACTTTAATTACCATGGCAGGTTTTTTTTTAATGAGGCGAGTAGTGATTGGAATGTACTAAGTGGTGTATTTTAAAGTAAAAGTAACAACAAAGAAGCATTTAAGTAATGAAATTTATAATTTCGTATATGCAACAATGTACTGTGACTGTAAAGTACAAAAAAAAAATACCAAGTACATAGAAAACCAATCTGGTAGTTAAAAGATTGCGACTGAGGAACTGACCCAGCCTGTACAAGAAACCTTTTCCTTTTTAAGATGATCTCTGACCCCAGGCCAACTTCCAGATGAGCAATGTTTAAGATTAAGAGCACACACAATTGCCCAGATAATGGAGTTCTTTACTAGCTTTTTTAGTTGTTTCAACCGCCAAAATATCTTGAAGATCTCTAAACAATTGCAACTGACAGGGTTTCAATGCATTATCACAGGATGCCTGTGTGACTTTCAAAGTGAAAAACATCCATTACTTCAACATTAAACCGTATGTTGGATAAAAGGCAATTGTGTAGCTCTGATTTATATATAAGCTCAACAATTTTTACAAAATATGATCAACAGAAAACATCAACATTATTTGTCCATGTACATGAAAGGAGTCCATACATTTACAGATAATTTTTTTTGGCCACTTTTAACTGATCTCTCCTTTGTCCACTTCCACATAACCATGTTCCAGGAGAGCATTTGCTGTTGCCGTTATATAGGTCTTTTTGTTTTTTCTTTTAGGAAGTTTAACACAACATTCTTGAGATTTTTTAATTCCTTGGATCTTTGTCACAGATGGCTTGACCAATGAAACCATACTAGTAACGCACAGTCACATGATACCTGTACATGTGTGACCAGTTCTGTAGTCAGGCTCAACAATTCTTACAAAATTTGATCCATAGTAATTTAACATCAACATGTGTCAGTTCTGCAGTCACTGGCTCAATTATTCTTACAAAATATGAACCATAGTAAACATCCACATAATTTGCACATGTCCATGTACATGAAAGGAGCTAGCGCTGTCTATACATTTAGAGATCAATCTTTTTGGCCACTTTCAACTGGTCTCTCCTGAGGTTGGTAAGGTCTCCCTCTTTATCCACTTCAACATACCCATGTTCCAGAATTGATGCTTGAAGGAGTTGAACCAAGGAGATTATTAATTTCTTCAAGTAGAAGAATTCGTCTTCTCATAGTCTTGACGCCAATTTCCTTCAAGTCAGCACGTTCACTGATGCCTCTAAGAGCTTTCCCACATATTTTCTCAGCTAAAATAAACAACAAGAATGATTTCATATTGTCTTTATAATCAGTCGCCCAAGTAAATGTTCCATTATATGTCTGAAGGAAATATTTTTTCCTTTCGATTTTTAAGTTTTCTTCCTTTGCTGGTACATGCACTAGTACTACTGCTACTGGTAATAGTAAAAAAGCAAAGATATGCAAAATTATATGTCTTAACCCTATTCGTGCCACGGGCCGATCAGATCAGCCCGCGCGTATACACCTATTCGTGCCAGGGCCGATCTGATCGGTCTGAGGTCTGCCCAGTGATATAACGAGCAATTTGATTGGTTACTAAGGCACAGCTAACACATTAGACCAATAGGAACTGCTGTTCTATCAAATTGTTAGTCACCTTCGCTAAGCCTTCATGTTTCAAGTCAGTTGCCCAAGTTTGTGCGTTTTCATTTGCAAAGAAGAAGAAAACGTTAACATGGCGGCCATTTTGTTATGTAGTTCTTTTCCGAATGTGTTACATGCCCTCAGAACAAAACAGGACAATAAAATCTTGGAAATGGAATCTTCAGGACCTCAACATTCATCGATAACTGATAAATTTCCTTTGGTAAGATGGTAAAGGACAAAATCTACTGTTAATCGTACCGCGTTGCGAAGCGACTTCCAAACATCCACGGATCGCAAGCGTGGCAAAAATGCTCGAACTGACAGTAAATATTTTACTTTCCTTCGTCTATTTTGGATTATGGAACAAGATTAACCATCACTCCTCACGAATATGTCTGTTTTGGAGGACTAGGATGGAGACAGAAAGGTAGAATTCAACATCTGTTTCATGTGTGTTTGCAGGGTAGCGTGAAGTGATAGAAAATAATTCGCTTTGGCACTTGCAGACCACCCCCCTCAAAATCTTGGCACTAACAGGGTTTAATGTACAAACCTTTAAAAAGCTCAAATTCCTCTTTAAATTCTTTTCTTTCCAGCCACTGCAGAACATCTTCCACACTCCAATCTTGAGCATGCAAACAAAAAACACACTGGTTTCAGTTTCAGAGTTTGTACCGAATTAAGCTATGCTTGGTAGGTTTAAAACCCGCGGCCAAAACCGGCCCCGCGAAAACCACCCCCCAAATACCTGAGCCGGCCAAAAAAAAAAACACACCTGTGTTGACCCTGCCGTTATTCATAAATAATTTTTTTTTATCTCAAATTACTGCTCTCCTGCACAAGGAAAACACCACAGTGTCATAACATTTATGTCTGTGTAAGTTGTACAGAATGATAACATACCTTTTAGTCCTGTATTTTAAGATATTTTAGGGACTTTTTACAATTTTTTTTTGTATTATTCGAGTTTCGAAAAAGAAGTGCGGAGGAGATGAAAATTTTAGTTATATTTTAAAGTCTGTTTTGTGAACAGTTTGTCACGGCTGACATGTATTTTAATTCGTAAAATTGTCCTTCAGGATGTCTTTTTGTAATAAAAGAAAACTTCAGGAAATAATTATTTGTCAAAATTTACTGTGCACATGGTTTATTTTTTGTCTCGTGCGTTTGAATTAAATGCCGTAAAAAAGCCAGGTTTTTAGGGGGTAGGTGCGCGCTAAGTCCCCAGGCGTCAATGGGTTAAAAAAGGTTGACTTTGAAAATTTTATGATCACTAATGAAAGAAATGATGCCTAGCGAAAGATGTTGCCGATCAAACTTGTACAGATTAGCTAAGAAGCGAGACATTTTCGTACAGCAACTCGTCGGCTTTCTTGATACTAGAATTAAATTTACAATTCCCTTCCTCAAATGATCTAGCATCAAGCAACCTTCCGAAACAAGATGGCGTCTGAAACCGTGAAAACAATATTCGCGCCATTTTTTTCTCCAGTGGATGGTTTCAACAAGACCTACACTTTATCAGTCAACTTGAAAGATACTTGGTTTCATTTTAAATGTTTGTAATTATAAGGTCGTGTAAATGATTTAATACTAAAGCACTGACCTTTGACGTCGACATTTTCCTTGCAGTCCTCGGCGCCCAACGATGCTGGTTCAATTGACGGTTCAATCTTCGATTTCTTTGAAACCGTTCCTCCTTTGGCAGAGTCTGGAAGTTTCCTTGCATTCTACTTCTTGAAAATCTTGCAGATCCGTTCTTCTTGATCCGTTTCACTTTCAACGGAATAGCTCGGACTTGACTGCGTAAATGGCGTGAAATCTTGGTCCAGAACTCCAACTTCTTCTTCCGAATCGACCATCTTCTCGCAGAAACACAAACTTGTGCAGCAGCCGAGCAATGAGCACAAAATTTCGTCTGACGTGCAGTTTTGATCCCATTTCTAGCGGGAAACGACACGACTCACGCGGAGCTTTCTCATTGGTCGAAATTTCAGTATCCGCTGACCATAAGTTTGGAGGAGAGGTTGCAAAGCTGTTTAGCAAGAAAACATGGCGGAGAAGGCGGATAAACGTTTCGGATCCTTTTTTCCCTCTTCGCGTTGCTATTGTGCTGCAAGGGTATCTGTTCATGTTCACTGCCCTTGCGAAAACTGCAAGGGTAAAGCTGTGAACCCTAAGACGCAGCAACAGCATCTTTTGTTATCAAGTCAGCGTAAATTAATCGTTGGACGTGAGGTTGAATGTAGTGCAGGTGGGTGCGCATTTTGCTAGCTTGTAGTGCTGATCTGAATCTTAAATATGTTATTATGAAAAGTTTGTCATTTAGAAAAGAATATTTATATCATAAATAAGAAATTAAGAGAAAGCGAAGAATGACTCACGTAAACTGACGCTCAAAATTTATTATGCTGCCACGGTCAGCAAAATATCAGGGATTTCCTATTATAACAAAGAAAAAAAGATCAGGGAAAATCTTATTATCTTACATGCTTATCAAAGTCCTGAATAGTTTGAGTATTCGATTATCTTCCCAAAAAATAATGGTGCAAAGCGATCGATTGTCAACTGAAGTAAATTTTTGCAACAAAGAATACAATTCAATGAACAATTAAATTTCTGCAAGCCAGGGAGGAATTCTGTTTTCCTGCCTTTAAAAAATTCACTTACATGTACTATTAAAAACTGAAACTTGTAGTAGTCATTTCAAACAATTTCCACCATTGAAATTTTAAAATCCAAGTTTACTTAGTTTGGAAATTTTAATTTCCATGACAACTGTGGATTTTTTTTTCCATGTTAAGTAATGTCAAACAATTTCCACCATTGGAAATTTAAAATCCAAATTAACTTAGTTTGGAAATTTTAATTTCCATGACAACTGTGGATTTATTAATTTCCATGCTTAGTAATGTCAAACAATTTCCACCATTGGAATTTTAAAATCCAAGGTAACTTAGTTTGGAAATTTTAATTTCCTTGACAACTGTGGAATTTTGAATAACCATTAAATGGAACTTCACAATTTTCCATGCAAGGATATTGACATTTTATTCTTTGGATTTTTTAGTTTCCATACATCACATGGAGATTAATTAACCTGATGTGGATTTTGTATGGATATTTGCATCCTTTGAAACTTAACCTCAAAAAACCACAAAATAACCACATTTGGTTTTTAAACAGACTGTGGAATTTTTGAAAACCATACAAAAACCACAGTGAAGTCTCTGTGGAAATTTTGACTTTTTTCCAGTGATAACTCTTAACACATAGAATAAAGTGGTTTTGGTGGATGTTTCTCTCCATCCACCAAAACCACCACAGAAATTTCTGCTACTTCCTTACAGAAGACTGATGTGACCTGCTATTTGGAGTACATAACCACAATCTATTTCTTTGTATGTAGAGATATTTTGGAAAGTTCTTGAGTCAGCACCTTTTATTATTGAAACCATAATCATAACATGGTGCATAACATAGAATACAAAAGGTTCTGGTGTGGTAATCATGTAATCTTGAAACAGGAGAGTTTTTAACTGACTTAAACTGATTTAAACAAACATTTGCAACAAAATTCCAGGTCCAGAAATTTCTTCCACTATTTCCGCCAAAATCATAACCTTTAAGTACAACAAATCAGCACATTAGTAATTGTTATCAGGGGTCTGAAAATCCTATAAATCTTTCACATTTATTTCAAGTAACCTTTAATTTCACATGGATGAATAAGTATACACTCAACATGCAGAATGTCTTACAGTTTACAAACTATTTCCCTTTTTATGGATAGACAGTGAAAGGCCTTTGCCACATTGGTGAATCAAACCATTGTATACCATGCATTTTGTGATAATTGTTTGTTTTTGCTCACAATACCCAGAAAAATGGAGGGGATAAATTTAAATAGCAAATTCTATGGTTAAAATTAAATAACATTGGAAGATCAAATTAACTTTGTACTGTTTAAAATTCAGTTTTGGTTTCTTGCTTATTCCAGCCTCTTGATATTCAAAAGCATTCCTTGTCATTTTTGTTTTCTTCTGTGTACATAACTTGAAAAATAAACACAGAGAAAGGAAACCACAAATGATTAAACTTGAAGCTAAAGCAAAGTTTAAGTTGAGCCATAGCTGATCCAAATACTGAGCACTTTGTATTGTAACCCATTTAGCAGTAAAGTTTATCTATATGTCTGCCAGCTTGTCACAAGTCTTACCCCTCTCCTTCAAAAGTCTCTATAAATAAATTTTTCTTTGTGGTCCCTAATTGATGATTAGTATATTACAGCTCCTCAATTTTCCTCTCTCAAGTCAAGGTTACTCTAAATTTAACAAAGTAATGGACTTGATAAAACTCAAACTATAACTCAGCTGGCTGCTACTTGCAACCTTAATTTCTAGATATCAGTATACAATAATCAATATGTTATAAATAAGAACCCTAATGCTTAATTTTGCAGTGATCACCTTCCTCCTTTTCATTTGCCGACCAGACTGGAACCTCTATAGGTGTGTTTGCTTGTTTTGAGTGGGGATGGAAGAAAAGGAGTCATGCCGCATATCTGATTTATTAAATCGCATTTGTTCTGTTTATACATGAGTAGAACTACCTTGTTCTCTGAAAAAAATAAAATTTCTCGCATTTTTATCTGTGCTTCGCATTCAAACTTCCTTGTGTCTTGGACAAGAAATCTTATTTTCTTGAAAACAAAATCTTTGTTTCCAGCCTTCTGTAATAGGTAAATATAACAGTGTAAGATGAGTGACAGTGTATTTCTCAAGTTATTTTTTGGAATGTGACAAAACGGAAGTGTCATAGTGTGATAAGGAGCAAACATATGATTGCTTGATAGAATGCAAAAAATGCAGAATTGCATATATTTTCTCCTTTGTCAGCAGCATATGTTAGTGAAAAGTTCTTACAATTGTTAACTTCTAAACCATCTTCAATTTAGCCAAGATTGAACTGTTATCACGTTTGTCATAAAAGTATTCTGAGATTAATGTCATATGACCCATTCATGTATTTGACCTTTCAAATTAGCAAGCCATAGTTGACAGAAACACAAAGGTTGAGGATAAAAAGAAATTATTATATACAGTACTTCTTCTGTATCTTTTCGTTTCCTTTTCTCTCCAGCTGTTCAATCTATGCCGTGCTGGCAATTGAACACTTTCCTTCCCAAAATTAGGAAAGGCACACCAGTAAAAAACGAATTTTTGCTCCTTAAATATCTCATGCATCTTCCCCCAGTTTTTTGTGACTTCTGTCCGAGGAAGGAGGTGTAAGCATTAAATTAACCCGAATGATTCCACGAGTGTGGTATCATCCAAGCCATGCCAGAGGACTTGAACTAGACAAACTAGTGAAAATGCACAATAGCGATAGCAAAGCTTTGTAATGCTAAAGAGCTATATCAAATATATATATAAATATATGTTCCCGAAACCTTTGACGGCTTTAAAGAAAGAAAACTTCGTCGTCAATCCTGTTTAAAATTCCGCAATAAGTTTAAGCGCCTCATCAACAGAATTTACGTATCCTAAATTATCTGCATGTCTAACATCAATGGTTCGCGACTTAAAATTCTCGCTATGCTGTTTCTGTTTGTTCCTCAAGAATCATGGGATTTACAGCTTCGGATGTTGGGCTACATCACTTGCGGATTTCCGAGAATCTTCGGTTATGTTTTGCAAGTCATTAAATATTCCACCTCAGTCCCTCTCGACCGAGGTGGTTTTGGTGGATGGAATCTAATGCTGACCGTGAACGGAAGTAGTCTCGCATGCTACCCCTCCCCACTCAGTAAAAGTCAAAAAAATTAATTTCGATGAAGCTCAGAAATTCACGTGGAAAAAAAATAAGATTTTTGTATGGTTTAAAAACAATGATAACTCAAATCACATTTCTGAACTTCTAAAAATGCAACTTGAATCGAAAAGCCAAAATGTTCACACCTAGGGGACCCTTAGCGGGTTCATTTCAAAACACGCCGTTATCACGCAGAAGAGCATTAGCATCAGAGACAGTCATATTGGCAAGCCACGCATTTGCGTTCGTCTTCATCTGGTATAAAGTTATCATTACTCTATCATTGTGCTTGTCCTCGGGAGCTTTTAAACATACAGTAAACACATTAATCATAGCGGCCAAGATGGTCTAAATATTTTCTTTCGAGCTCCATTATTTCGGTCCGGACTTGAGGCTCGCTCAGACAAAAACAGCAATACCAATCCGGTCAGTACAAAATACAGACTGCAGACAGCAGACCGGGTACAAAATACAGACTAGGTATAAAATGTAGACTACAGACTGGTTACCAAATGCAGACTGAGAATTTATACTGTTTTTTCGTTTGATACGTGATAACATATCGTATTAAAACTTACCGAGCGTCACGCAATCGCTTTTCCGCGATCATCTTTTACGATCATTCGCAATATTGGGGAAAATTCCTTACCCGTTTCTTGATCACAGACGTTCTGAAAATAATTTAAAGCCTTCCTAGAGTCTTCTCGCTTTGCGCGCGAGTTAGTTGGTGTGACGTCGGCACAGAATTTACCAACTTAATAAAAGTAGATGTAGATGTAAATGAGATGTCTCTATCGAATATTTAACACGCGCAATATTCGAGAAACAATTGACAGCTTTGCACGTGGTCCATACGTTTCATCTTTTTAACTGATGTGTTCACTTTGTTGACAAAAATGCGGGCCGGGACCAAAACTGTTCCCTCGACTTGATATATTTTTAACGTTTGTTCATGTACTGATTTTCACATATGTGCCTTATATTGTTATTGGCTTACACGAGGAACTGGCGAATTTTTATAGGGAAAAGCGAAGCGTTGCTTTCGTAACTGGCCTTTTGATTACTTTTCTGATGGTTTTATCTCTCATCTGTTTGGAGATTACAAATATTGATATGTGAAAATCAGACTATATGGGGGCTTGAAATTCTATTAAGAACGATTGTGGCCGCTTTGTTAAATACCAAATGCAACGACCGCTTTATTAAAAACAAAAGATATCAAGAAACGAGCAAGGAATATTTCACAATGGTGCAAATGATCATGAAAGATGAGGGTTATAAATATTTTGCTGCTTGAGCAACATTTGATGCCTGGTCATGCCCACCCAGCCCACCCTCCGCCCCACAAACACACACACGTACCAACAAAAAGGACACTGTCTGCCTAATGACCTCTGCCCATCCCACCTCCAGCCCACATAACCTTATTTCCAATTCCTATCACGACAAATGCGCAAGTTTTCTTATCACACAACTGCCCAAAAAGAAAAGTAAAATTTGTTGCATAAGTCTTGAAATTTCACATAAACTGAATTCAACTGTACCTATATTCAACAAGTCCAAGATATCAATACAAACTTAAGTCATAACATGAATGAGCTGGCTCCAAGAGCCCTTTGATTAATTATATTTGCTGTCGGTCGCTGAAAATAGCTAAACACTTCTCAGTTGCTAATAACCGCTAAAAAAAAAAACCAAAACAAAACAAAACAATATAAAAACAGGTACCGAAAAAATAGAGCGAGAGGGAAAACTCGGCAGAAAAAAGATAAAATAAATATTGAACTGTCTGTAATGCTCAATCTCCGAAGTTTGTAAAAGCACCAATTTCGACAGCCCTCGTTGACAACAGTCCAGTGACGCTAGTAAAATAATTACGTTATTCGTTACACGATGCTGAGTTGCAAGCGTTAACGATCTCTTTCTTGATTGACTCATTTGAAATAATGATGATGCCCAAAGACATGTTTTTTTTCGGCACGATTATGGCAAATTTATTCAACAGTAGTTTTAATTTGCGCGTAAAAAACAATGGAGATCTTAGGATTCAGCGGTGTCACTAAAACATAGTGATTGACACAAAAAAATTCAGTTTTTCATAAGCTTTGGCAGTGAGTTGAAGCCAATTTAAAATCAACTCAGAACTGTTTAAAAGGGAATAGTCAACACTTACTTAATTCCACACCTGATGGTTGCAATGGGACAATTTTGATGTCCTCTTATTGGCTCCCTTCGACATGAGGTCATAAACATATAAAGATAATAGTTATTGGATTGTGAAATACATCCTTATGCAAAAACTCGTCATATTCTTCCTTTTTATTGTTTGTGTCATCACGGATCGTGGTGTTATATCTAGCGACTCTCCATTTACTTTGGAAATAATCAAATTTTCAACAGAAGGAAAAAGGTGAGAAAGACATTATCACGATTAGTTGTTTTCTTCTGGTCTTGTTCGGATCACTAAAACGAGTTTCATTCTAGGCCTATTAGTTGTTTGATTCAATTGTTAAATTGTTGATGATTCACTGTCAATTTTCGTTGACGATCTTCACCCATTTTATTTCGATTCTGCCGATGCACTTTATTCAGTTCCATTATAGGCTTTTTAAATTATATTTGCTGTCGGTCGCTGAAAATAGCTCAACGCTTCTCAATTGTAAATAACTGTTAAAAAAACGAAACAAAACAAAAGAACACGAAATAAAAACAGGTACGAAAAAAAGCGAGAAGCAAAACTCGACAGAACAGAGAAAAACCAAATTTTAAACTGTTTGTAATACTAAATTCTCCAGAGTTTTTAAAAGGACCAACTTTTGACAGCAATCGGTTACACAGACCGATGACGCTGGTAAAATAGTTTGGTCATTTGTCACCACGAAATAAACACGAAATAGAAACAGATACGAAAAAAAAAAGGCGAGAAGTAAAACTCTACAGAACAGAGAAAAACCAAATTTTTAAACTCTTCGTAATACTAAAATCTCCGGAGTTTTTAAAAGGACCAATTTTAACAGCAATCGGTAATAAAGTTACGTTATTCGTCACCAGATGGTTGCAAGCGTTAACGATCTCTTACTTGATTGACTCATTTGAAATAATCATGATGCCCAAAGAGATGTTTTTTTTGGCATGATTGTAGCAAATAAACTCAAAAGTAGCTTTTAATTTTCGCATTTAAAAGAAAGGAGATCTTAGAATTCAGCGGTGTCACTAAAAAGGTAATGATTAAAACAAAAAATAAGTTTTCCATTAGCTTTGGCGGTAAGTTGAAATTAATTTACAATGAGCTCAAAACTGTTCAGAAGGGAAAAACTATTTAAATAAACTACTTTTCACTCTAGGCCTACTAAATGTTTAGTTCAGTTGTTAAATTGTTGATGATTCGCTGTCAATTTTCGTTGACGATCTTCACCCATTTTATTTCAATTCTGCCGATGCACTTTATTCAGTTGCATTATAGGCTTTTTGTGTCTAGTGCGTTAGCACGCAAACACAATAGAAGAGCGTACGGAATTCGAAAAGCACTTTATATACGCCACATTTGAGCACGAAATATGATATTTTACTCATAATTTACCTTACGTGACACTGATTTTCAACCAGTGGAATGTGTAACCATGTCGATATTTTATCGTTATAATTTCGGAAACTGTCGGTTGACCAATTGGATTCAAGTAGAAAACCGCAAGGAAGAGTCGGGAGCAATTGAATTCGGGGACGAAAATATGACGATGACTCTGATCTTTGACCATCATATGCTTTTACCCGTGCCTTGAGGAAAGGAGGAATTTCAGGGTGTCTACAAAACGAAGACCGAAGACCGAAGACCGAAGACCGAAGACCGAAGACCGAAGAACGAAGACCGAAGACCGAAGACCGAAGACCGAAGACCGAAAAACGAAGACCCTAATTTTTTTGCCCGAATAAGGCACGGACAGTTAAAAACTAACCCAAAGCGTTCCTCAGCACAAACCGATGTGAAATTAACAGGGGTCTTCGTTTTGTAGAAAAGCCCCCCTAAATCTACAAAACGAAGACCCTTGCTAAAACGCTTTGCCAGACCCCTGGGAAGGAAGAATCTATTATACGTTGCCGATTTCAACCGCGCGCGACAAAAAGGGGTGCATCAGTTGTCTAAACTGATGCGGTTTTAAATCGCAAAGGAGGCCAGCTTAGGGGGTGCAGGACTTGTACAGCATTAAAGTATTTTTGTAACACGAGGTATTTCACAATTTCTAGCTGATCTTAAGCTTCCCATTATATAGTAATTTTACAGCATGTAGGAAATATTCAGTACTCTACTTAATACTAGGAAAGTTACTAGAGATAGTAGAAATTCACAATTTGTAGTGGCAGCAGCAACATTGGCTATTAGCCTGGCAATTTTACTTATTTTCGAAAAGGCAAAGGGAGTGAAATAAATATTTGAACTAACGTGATGGTTGATAATTTATGCCGTTCAGTAGCATAGCGTGATGATGCGACAATTTTAAAGACTTGGCTGTGACCTAATAGCAAAATGATTTAGTCTTAGGATAGGTGATAGAAAGCACATATTGTTGTTGTTGTTTTTTTTTTGTGGGGGCGGCTAAAACAGTTCAAACGTTTCAGTGTATCAGTCAAAAAATAGGCCCGATTGTGTCAGAAAAGAGCTTCGGTTGTGATGGATCACCAACTTTTGACAAAAACACTTTGTCAGACGCCAATTGACGCGAAATCAAGGGGGTCTTCGTTTTGCAGAAAAGCCCCCCTGAATCTACAAAACGAAGACCCTTACTTAAACGCTTTATCAGACGCTAATAGACGCGAAATCAAGGGGGTCTTCGTTTTGCAGAAAAGACCCCCTGAATCTACAAAACGAAGACCCTTACTAAAACGCTTTGTCAGACGCCAATAGACGCGAAATCAAGAGGGTCTTCGTTTTGTAGAAAAGACCCCCTGAATCTACAAAACGAAGACCCTTACTAAAACGCTTTGTCAGACGCCAATAGACGCGAAATCAAGAGGGTCTTCGTTTTGTAGAAAAGACCCCCTGAATCTACAAAACGAAGACCCTTACTAAAACGCTTTGTCAGACGCCAATAGACGCGAAATCAAGGGGGTCTTCGTTTTGTAGAAAAGACCCCCTGAATCTACAAAACGAAGACCCTTACTAAAACGCTTTGTCAGACGCCAATAGACGCGAAATCAAGGGGGTCTTCGTTTTGTAGAAAAGATCCTCTGAATCTACAAAACGAAGACCCTTACCAAAACGCTTTGTCAGACGCCAATAGACGCGAAATCAAGGGGGTCTTCGTTTTGTAGAAAAGACCCCCTGAATCTACAAAACGAAGACCCTTACTAAAACGCTTTGTCAGACGCCAATAGACGCGAAATCAAGAGGGTCTTCGTTTTGTAGAAAAGACCCCCTGAATCTACAAAACGAAGACCCTTACTAAAACGCTTTGTCAGACGCCAATAGACGCGAAATCAAGGGGGTCTTCGTTTTGTAGAAAAGACCCCCTGAATCTACAAAACGAAGACCCTTACTAAAACGCTTTGTCAGACGCCAATAGACGCGAAATCAAGGGGGTCTTCGTTTTGTAGAAAAGATCCTCTGAATCTACAAAACGAAGACCCTTACCAAAACGCTTTGTCAGACGCCAATAGACGCGAAATCAAGGGGGTCTTCGTTTTGTAGAAAAGACCCCCTGAATCTACAAAACGAAGACCCTTACTAAAACGCTTTGTCAGACGCCAATAGACGCGAAATCAAGAGGGTCTTCGTTTTGTAGAAAAGACCCCCTGAATCTACAAAACGAAGACCCTTACTAAAACGCTTTGTCAGACGCCAATAGACGCGAAATCAAGGGGGTCTTCGTTTTGTAGAAAAGACCCCCTGAATCTACAAAACGAAGACCCTTACTAAAACGCTTTGTCAGACGCCAATAGACGCGAAATCAAGGGGGTCTTCGTTTTGTAGAAAAGATCCTCTGAATCTACAAAACGAAGACCCTTACCAAAACGCTTTGTCAGACGCCAATAGACGCGAAATCAAGGGGGTCTTCGTTTTGTAGAAAAGACCCCCTGAATCTACAAAACGAAGACCCTTACTAAAACGCTTTGTCAGACGCCAATAGACGCGAAATCAAGGGGGTCTTCGTTTTGTAGAAAAGATCCTCTGAATCTACAAAACGAAGACCCTTACCAAAACGCTTTGTCAGACGCCAATAGACGCGAAATCAAGGGGGTCTTCGTTTTGTAGAAAAGACCCCCTGAATCTACAAAACGAAGACCCTTACTAAAACGCTTTGTCAGACGCCAATAGACGCGAAATCAAGAGGGTCTTCGTTTTGTAGAAAAGACCCCCTGAATCTACAAAACGAAGACCCTTACTAAAACGCTTTGTCAGACGCCAATAGACGCGAAATCAAGGGGGTCTTCGTTTTGTAGAAAAGATCCTCTGAATCTACAAAACGAAGACCCTTACCAAAACGCTTTGTCAGACGCCAATAGACGCGAAATAAAGGGGGTCTTCGTTTTGTAGAAAAGACCCCCTGAATCTACAAAACGAAGACCCTTACGTAAACGCTTTGTCAGACGCCAATAGACGCGAAATCAAGGGGGTCTTCGTTTTGTAGAAAAGACCCCCTAAATCTACAAAACGAAGACCCTTGCTAAAACGCTTTGTCAGACCCCTGGGAAGGAAGAATCTATTATACATTGCCGATTTCAACCGCGCGCGACAAAAAAGTCTCTGTAAACCCAGGGAGGAAAAAGACAAAGGGAGTGAAATAAATATTTGAACTAATGTCATGGTTGATAATTTATGCCGCTCAGTAGCATAGCGTGAAGACTGACGCGACAATTTTAAAGACTTGGCTGTTACCTTATACTGTAGCAAAATGATTTAGTCTTAGGATAGGTGATAGAAAGCACATATTGTTGTTGTTTTTTTTTTGTAGGGGCGGCTAAAACAGTTCAAACGTTTCAGTGTATCAGTCAAAAATTAGGCGCAATTGTG
This sequence comes from Pocillopora damicornis, assembly GCF_964200805.1. Lineage (NCBI taxonomy): Eukaryota > Metazoa > Cnidaria > Anthozoa > Scleractinia > Pocilloporidae > Pocillopora > Pocillopora damicornis. The sequence goes on along the minus strand of NC_142674.1, from coordinate 12,781,249 downwards.
TCAGAAAGCAGCTTCGGTTGTGATGGATCGCCAACTTTTGGACAAAAACGCTTTGTCAGACGCCAATTGACGCGAAATAACTGGGGCTTTTGTTTTCCGTTCAAAAAGAACCGTGTGGATCTAAAAAGTAAAGACCGTTGCTAAAACTGTTTGCGAGTAAACAAATAATTTAAAGCACTAAGGAAGACCGAGAGCGTTATTTGGTCTTATTTGGGTCATAATTGAATGTCTTCATTTGAAAAACTCTTTTTAGTTGGAACTCTTGTTGCTCTCACTTGACTTGTAAATTTCTCACTTTTTAGTCCGGAACCCGAAAAAAGGTAATTTACATTTTACCGGAAGTACAAAATTTCAGAGCAACTAACTAACACAAGCCAAACATTTCTGGAGAATAAAAAAACACCAATGAAACAATTTTTAAAATTTCTAAACGGACAAATTCCTTTTCTCTGCAAGCTATTGACGTTAACTTTGGTGCCAACACGTACAACGGAACTTTTTGCCGGCTGATTGCACTCTACAGACATAAAGCTCATGAAATCTAGCCGCTTTTCACTAACCATAAATGATTGACAGTTCTCGCCTTTTTGCGTTTTGCATTTTGGCAAAAGCCTGACTTACCACCGGTCTGATTATTTCGCTCTTCTTTGGTTGAATTGCGGTCATATCATAATGTGAGAGCGTTGAAGCCACAAACACGATGTCGAAGTTCCGAAAATTCGGACTTCCTCGACTTCTAGATGGGCAAAAAAATTAGGGTCTTCGTTTTTCGGTCTTCGGTCTTCGGTCTTCAGTCTTCGGTCTTCGTTTTGTAGATTTAGGGGGGCTTTTCTACAAAACGAAGACCCCTGTTAATTTCACATCGGTGCGTGCTGAGGAACGCTTTGGGTTAGTTTTTTAACTGTCCGTGCCTTATTCGGGCAAAAAAATTAGGGTCTTCGTTTTTCGGTCTTCGGTCTTCGGTCTTCGGTCTTCGTTTTGTAGACACCCAGGAATTTCACACTTGTGGATCACACTTCGGAAAGTTGGTGAGTGTCCTTTTGCTCTAGTAAACTTTATGATGAACTTCTATAACGTTGGTTTCTCAGTATGCCACAGCTTTCGAAGTTTGAGTCAATGTGGTCGAGTAAACGACTTTAAAGGATGTTTTCAAGTGTTCGATCGATGCTCTCCACGCCAACAGATTAGTCATGCTGCGGTGTTGTTTACGATGCGTAAAGGAAAGAACTTCAGCTTCGTGAGATCCATTTGGGGAAAAGAAAAGGCCGTAAACGCAAACATTGAGCTCCTTTTGGGGAAAATTGGGCCCCTTGTGGGGAAAATTGAGCCCCTTGTGTGGATTATTGAGCCTGCCCGTTTGGAGATTACACAAAATGTATATCGAAGAGCGAGAAACCTGACTGATGTTAAAGGAAAGACTCCTTTGACTGACGAAACATCTGCGAAAGCTGTGGTATATATGAACAGAAAAAATTATGTTAGTAGCAGTATAAATGCGATTAAACGTAATGTAAGCGATTTCTCGAAAACAACTGATGTGGATATAATTATTGTGTTCACGTGGAACAGATGGGAATTGATACACATTTCAAAATAGCTGACCAAAAACAAAACGAAACGACGTAGAGACCGAGAGCCGTCGAGGGTCTCGATGAGACGGATTTTGCAGTTTATGAAAAAAAGAAAAACAAGGTATAAACTTAAGGTCATCATTAGGAAATATATTCCTAAGTCTTAAAGGTTATAAATCTTTGCTACTGACTATAAGTTGTGTTACATAAGATATCTTAAGAGATGTGACAGTTTTTTCACCAGCTTTGTTAATATAAGCAAACCAACCGTAAATAAGCTTTTAAAGAAATCAAGCAGCCATTCTAGAAGATTTTCTGTATCAAGAATGAAGCTTATGACTTCAGATGATATTGAATTAAATCTAGGCCCTCAACTACATGTAAATGTCAACACTGAAACTACAGTATCAGTTGGTTCCACCATATTGTTAAACTTTCGGTTACGTCAGCTGGGATTGAGACCCCTAGATGTTGGGGGTGCTGGTGACTGTTTTTTTAGAGCTGTTTCTCATCAGTTATATGGTGATCCATGCCATCACTTGCATGTTAGGAAAACTGGTATTGATTATCTAAGAGCAAACCCAGAGCGTTTCATTGAAAGCAATACCCAGAATTCATGGAATGAATATTTGAGCAACATGTCATTACAAGGTACATGGTGTGATGCACTCATTGTTCAAGCAGTTGCATAGTCACATTATTTGAGAATTCACATCATAGAATCCTGTTGTGTTGACATAATACCTGCTGTTGAGCGCATGCTTATTGGATCGTACGTAATCACGCGATCATTGACTTAACCTATATTATTATGAGTAAAACCTGTATATAGTGATTTTCAATTAAAGAAGTTGATTGCAGCAAGTTGTCTCGCGTGTTCCGTATAGTGGAACTGAATCTTTTAGTCGGTTAGAACACGACAACTGGCGACGAGGATGACTACCATAGGATCGATAGAATCCTACGACCCAGCGAAGGAGGACTGGAATTCGTATGCTGAACGATTTGAGCAATACGTTATAGCGAACGAGCTGAAAGACGAAAAGAAGATCGTAGCCGTGTTCTTGACGAGCGTCGGAAGCAAAAGCTACAACCTATTGAGGGACTTAAAGGCCCCAGCCAAGCCTTCAGAATTCAAACTTGCAGAGCTGTTAAAAACGTTGAGCAACCACTTCCAACCGAAACCAATCATTATTGCAGAGCGTTTTCACTTTCACAAGCGTGATCAAGATGAAGGGGAAGGAGTGGCAGATTACGCCGCAGCATTAAAACGGTGCTCAGAGCGTTGCGAATTCGGGGAATTCCTCGAGCAAGCATTAAGGGACAGATTTGTCTGTGGTATGCGAAACAGGCAAATTCAAAAGAGGCTGCTAACTGAAACCGAGCTAACTTGGAAAAAGGCCCTTGAAACGGCCATAGCTATGGAGTCAGCAGAAAAGCAGGCAAACCATTTCCGACCAACGGCACCGCCCTCAAACATCAATGTGTTACCAGCACGTACGCAAAACAAGCAGGGCAGAAAGCCAAGGGAGCAAAAATCGTGTTTCCGTTGCGGTGGAAACCACACACCACAAACGTGCAGGTTTAAGGATCAAACGTGTCATTTCTGTCAAAATAAGGGGCACATCCAAAAGGTTTGCCGAAAGAAGGGAGCCGCTAAACAAGAGAGAGAAAATGCCTCAAAAAGGTCCAACCCAGTACGCTACTTGGAAGACGAGCAAGGCGTAGCGGGAAACTTCAGCATTTTCAAAGTGGAGGACGAAACAGCTGAACCAGCGATCCTCATTCACATCACCATGAATGGCTCAAAGATCCCTATGGAATTGGACACTGGTGCAACTCTGTCGGTGATGTCAGAGGAAACGTGGAAAGAGACGTGTCCAACGGCAACACTCCAACAATCGAGCGCGAGGCTGTCAACCTACTCTGGGGAACCACTGACAGTCCTCGGCAAAGCAATGGTGAACGTTGAGTACGAAGGCCAAACCGAGAACCTGCCTTTACAAATCATCAAGGGAAGCGGCCCGAGTCTGTTTGGACGCAATTGGCTCTCCAAAATTAGACTCAATTGGCCTACAATCAAGAAGATAAGTAATGAACTTGATAGAGTATTAGACAAACATCCAGAAGTATTTAAGGATGAATTAGGAACACTGAAAGATGTAAAGGCTCAATTATTTGTTAAACCCGAAGCCATACCCAAATTTTATAAGCCTAGACCAGTGCCGCATGCAATTAAGGGCGCTATCGAGCAAGAGCTTGATCGGCTAGAGAATATGGGAGTGTTAGAGAAAGTTCGCTTCTCTAATTGGGCAGCGCCCATAGTACCCGTAGTGAAATCAGATGGGGGCGTAAGGATTTGTGGGGACTATAAAGTGACCGTTAACTCCACTTTAGAAGTAGATCAACATCCGCTCCCAAATCCCGAGGAGTTGTTTGTTGCATTGAGCGGCGGAGAAAAATTTACGAAGCTAGATTTATCGCGCGCCTATCAGCAAATATTACTGGAAGAGAACTCGAGGGAATTTGTAACGATTAACACTCACAAGGGATTATATAGACCTACTAGACTACCTTTTGGCGTTTCCAGCGCAAGCGCTATTTTTCAGTCTAAAATCGAGCAAGTATTGCAAGCAATACCAATGGTCGTTTGCCGAGTAGATGATATTTTGATATCAGGCAAAAACGATCAAGAACACGTTAGTAATCTCAGCGAGGTGCTGACAAGGCTGGAAACCGCAGGCTTAAGATTGAAGCTAAGCAAGTGTAAGTTCATGCAACCATCAGTCGAGTATCTAGGATATCGAGTCGATGCGAGCGGGTTGCACGCGATTGAGAAGAAGGTTCAGGCAATCCGTGACGCGCCGGCTCCTGAGAATCAACAACAACTTCGATCGTTTCTCGGAATGGTTAACTACTATTCTAAATTCATAAGCAATTATTCAATGATAACGCATCCCTTGAATGAGCTATTGCGTGACGGAATCAAATGGAAATGGTCGAAATCGGAAGAGGACGCGTTCGCAAAACTTAAAGACAAATTAGCGAAGGCCCCAGTTTTGGTGCATTATCAGAACAGTTTGCCTCTTAAGCTAGACACTGACGCATCGCATTATGGTGTAGGGGCGGTAATTTCACACGTATTTCCGAACGGCGAGGAAAAACCAATCGCTTTCGCGTCGCGCACGTTGAACAAGAGCGAGAGAAATTATGCGCAAATCGAGAAAGAAGCCCTCAGTATAATCTTCGGAATTAAGAAATTTCATCAATATCTGTATGGACGAAAATTTTCGTTGGTAACCGATCACAAGCCTTTAGTGACGTTGCTAGGTCCGAAAACCGGTATTCCAACCCTAGCTGCCGCGAGACTGCAGAGATGGGCAATTTTGTTGTCGGCATACCAATACGAAATAGAGTATCGGTCAACGCTGAAACACGCGAACGCAGACTGTTTAAGCCGATTGCCGTTGCCTGTTGGAGACAACTCAGAGGAATTCGATGAAGTTAAGTTGATAAATTCCTTACAAATTGGATCCTTGCCATTAACCGCAGGGCAGATCCGAAAGGCCACACGGGCAGACCCAGTGTTGTCCAGAGTGGTTGAGTATACAATGACAGGATGGAGCGATGACGAAAATTCGGCTGTCCGCGCGTACTATCAAAGACGGAATGATCTCACCGTAGAAGAAGGTTGTTTGTTGTGGGGAATCCGTGTTATAATTCCGAGTTCTTTGCGAGAACGGGTGTTGCAAGAATTGCATGAAGGGCATCCTGGAATTGTGCGGATGAAGTCACTCGCACGACTCCATGTGTGGTGGCCCAAATTAGATCAATCCATCGCTTCCGTAGTTCGTGATTGCGCTAAGTGCCAATTAACACGAAATAAGCCGCAAACCGCACCACTGCATCCGTGGGATTGGCCGGACAAGCCATGGCAGAGAATTCACATCGACTTCGCTGGTCCGTTCATGAATAAAACGTTTCTTGTAGTAGTTGATAGTCACTCCAAATGGCTAGAAGTAGAAATAATGCCTAGCGTGACCAGTGAGTCAACAATCGAGAAACTACGAAATATGTTTGCTCGATACGGGGTACCGATGCAATTAGTGAGCGACAACGGTCCTCAGTTTACCTCGCGAGAATTTGAAAATTTTGTGAAACAAAATGGAATTAAACACACGCTAATCGCACCGTATCATCCGAGATCAAACGGACAGGCGGAACGGTTCGTTCAAACTTTCAAGCAATACTTCAAAACTGAAGAAAGTTCGTCAATAACGCAGAGCTTGGCGAGGTTTCTATTCAGCAATCGAACGACGCCTAGTAGCGTGACAGGCCAAGCACCGGCTGAATCGTTTTTAAAACGCCGACCGAGAACTAGATTGGACCTACTCCGTCCAAACTTAGGTCGCAAGATTTTCGACAGACAAGCGTACGACAAGGCAGAATATGACCGCAAATCGAAAGAACGTGAATTTTCGATCGGAGAAGAGGTATTAGTCCAAAACTTTCGAGGTGAACCAAGATGGTTAGACGCCACTGTAGTTGAACGCACGGGTCCAGTGTCGTATAAAACACAAATCGGAGAGCAAGTGTGGAGACGGCACGTAGACCAAATGCGTGGCAAGAGTTACCACCACACCTCTGAAACAAGTGTGAAAGCGCCGATACCACTTGTTCCACAGCCCGAATCCCTGCCGGAACACTCCGAAGTTGAAAAGGGAGAAAATGAACCGGGCGAGAGCGCGCATAAAGGAGCGTCAAACAGGGAGAGCGCAAACCTATCACCGAACGCCGACCAACCCGCTCGTTACCCCAGTCGTACCCGCAAGCCTCCAATTCGTTTAGGTTATGACGAATAATGTTTACACACTTAGGTTAATCTCGTAAATAAGTATGGGGGAATGTTGTGTTGACATAATACCTGCTGTTGAGCGCATGCTTATTGGATCGTACGTAATCACGTGATCATTGACTTAACCTATATTATTATGAGTAAAACCTGTATATAGTGATTTTGAATTAAAGAAGTTGATTGCAGCAAGTTGTCTCGCGTGTTCCGTATAGTGGAACTGAATCTTTTAGTCGGTTAGAACACGACAAATCCCATGAAAATTTTGGTCACACAACTATAGTACAGCCTGTTCAGTTATTAGAAGAGCCAGTTACATCAATATATTTAGGTCATGTAAGTGAAGTACATTGTGTCAACAGTGCTTTGTATGTTTGGCAGTAGCTCATCAGAAAGTCATGAAAGTCATAGTGATTTAAATATGATAAAAGAAAGTGTTGTCTCTGGGAATTCACATATCAGCACTTCAAAAAGGAAGCGCAACAGTTACATGAGGGAATATAGAAAAAGAAAGAAGGTTGATGAAAGAAGAAATTTACAATCTAAAGGAAGCAAACCTAATGATGCAAGCACAAAATGCGACCGCAGTGCTTACATGGGGGAAAATTATTGCCAAAAAAAAGAAAAGCAGTGACAATAACAAGGGAAAATTGAATGAAAGTAATCCCAGCCATAGATGCGAAACTGCAAAACAAAATTCTTATCTTGATGAAAATCAAAATACAGAATGTCCTATTAAAATAGGAACAACTCTTGAAAAAGGTAACAATACAAACCAAAAAAATGTGGACTATTTCATTTCATTGTTTCATGAACTGGTGTCCAATGGTCCTGTATATGTCTGTAGCTGTTGTGATCAGTTATGGTATAAACACAGTGTTTCTCTTGCTGATAAAACAAGAAAGGAATATCCTTCATCAGCTGAAAAATATTTATCTAATCGAAAAAGTGTGAAAAATATGGAGCGGTTGTGTAGAACATACCATAATTATGTAGTAAAAAATAAAGTTCCCCCTTCTGCTGTTTTGAATGGAATGCAATTTGCAACAAAACCAGACTTTTTTGACTTGAATGAATTGGAAAGCAGACTTTTAGCTCCAAGACTTGCTTTTTTAAAATTAATGCAGGCGCCAAGAGTTAGACAATTCAAAATACATGGAAATGTTGTAAATTGTATCGCTAAATAACTATTATCGATAATTGTAAAGTGTAATTAAGCACATTAAGCGTTACGTCACTAAGACTAATTAACTAGTTCGCTGCTAAATGGTGAAGACGTACGGACGGATCAATTGATTTCGAACCGTACCAATATATTGTCAACCATACAATAAAAAGGTTTGAATCACCGCATCGTACGCTCATCATTACATTCGAAATCAATTGTCAACAAAAGCTGAAAGAGAAAGTAATGGCTGAAGTAGCAAAAGCCCTGCAGGAAAGAAAAGCAGCAAAGGCAAAGTTCACACGGAAGAAGAATGCCTTCTTCACTGCGGTCGCAAAGAAAGAAAATATGGGCGACATCGAAGGTAATTTCAACGAGCTTACCAAAGCATGGCGCGACGTTGAAGGTAAGCACGATAATTACATCGTATTACTGGAAGGCGATGAAGCTCCAGAAAAAGAAGAAGCCTGGATAAACGAACTTCAAAACACGTACAGTGATGCAAACTCATCAGTTGTCAGGTTGTGTCGCCCCATTGCCTTGTCGCCCCAGGTTACGTCGCCCCAACCGAAGTTACGTCGCCCCAACATCGGAGTTGCGTCGCCCCAACATCAAAGTTGCGTCGCCCAAACGCGCAACTTCGCTTATCAAGTAAAAGTTTGTAAGATTCTCCGATCGATTTACGCGAACGATCGACTTATAACATAAACATAACACTGCTGTAAGATTTATCGATCGATCGAAGGAAAAGTTTGTAAGATTATTACGATGTAACTCGATGTAACTTATTTCGAAAACCACCCGTTTTTTATTGTTTTTACAATTTCACAACACAAAATCTTGATGGAATCTGTTTGCTCAATAGATTAATTTACTTATTAAATCCTAAAACCATCCTTTTAATTTTAAACCGTTTTACAGTTTCACAACAAAGATCTTTTAAACGGACTGGAGCAGTGTTGTAATCATTATGTGGCAGTTTACAGTAGGTTAATTATGGCATTCGTTTTCTAACTAGGTTTGTAGACGCCGTCATTTGATTTTCGCGACACGACACCAACTCGACCTACTCAACAGAGCAAAAAGCTGGTACGTGGATGCGACCTTCAAGCTGTACCGTCAGCCGTTTACTCAGCTGTTAACAGTCAACGCCTTCGTAAAGGCAGTTGACTACGTCAAGCAGGTGCCGTTGGTTGTTTGTCCTTATGTCGGGCAAACGGAAGCGTGATTACAGAGCTGTTTTCCGAGAGCTGCTAGAGCTGTTACCATCCCCAGCGCTACGACAAGTCACGCTAGACTTCGAGTGTGCAGTATGGAAGGTACTTCGACAACTGCTCCCAGACGTCAAACTACTGGGGTGCGTCTTCCATTGGACTCAAGCCCTGTGGAGGAAGGTTAGTGTCACTTACCATTATTTAGTATATTCTTGTTTTCTCTAAAAAATTTCGTCATTAGTTGTTTTTGAAGGCCATAATTCAATTTATTATTTATTATTTGTTAATGCCGTATAAAGTTTAAAAATATCGCCGTTCGTTGAGGCCACAATTCAATTGACTCTGAGTGTGTTTGTTGGTTGTGTACTTTCAAATAAATTTAAAGGAGCTACGTCTCAATATTTGAGTCATTTATTCGATAGCCTAAATCATGACAATGTTTTCTTTTAAAAATCAATGAACGGCGACGTAGCTCCTTTAAAACAAGTCCTCTTCCTTTAATTTTTCTAAGTGCAAGAGCTTGGCCTCCAGGTTTCGTACAGGGAGGATCGGGACACCCATGCTTTCATACGAAAGGTCATGGCTCTACCCTTCCTCGCTTTCCTTAAGCGGAGTTACTACTCTTCTGACCTACTACGAAATTTAGTACCGCGATGTCAATTTTCAAGACCATATGCCCTTAGGGCAGGAAGAACTGTGTCTGTACCTACCTCCTCAAGATCTGTTAGATTTGGAAATTTTTGCACTATTAAATATCAGAATCATGTGTAATATACTTAACTGCAATTTATCTTATTACTTATAGTATTTAATGTTTACACAATATTTAATATTTATATTTAATTGATATCTTTTATCATGGCGTTCGGACGCGGCTTCAAGCTCTCCGCAAATTTATGTGTGTTTCTCTGTATTTACATCACTTTGGAGTTCTTCAGGTTCTCAGATGTATATGAGAACACTTTGCTTAACGATAGAGAGACGTATTTTGTTTCCCAGATGAATTGCAGGGCTGAAGTTGCTGGTGCTTCATTTCATCGAAACGAACCGACCCGGAGGCAAGAGTCTAATGGACGACTGAAGAGTGTTATACTTTGTAAGCTTTTTCATCGTGCCTGTTTTGCTTTGACTCTTATTGCTCTTGCTGGTGACATTGAGATTAATCCCGGCTACCAGACATTTGCTGATATCAAGTCCACTAGAGGTCTCAAGATTGCTCACTTGAATATACGAAGTCTCGCAAACAAAACCGACTCTCTGCGTCTTGAGGGAATTAACAACAAAACTTTTGACGTGCTAACTCTGTCCGAGACTTGGCTGGATTCCTCAACAAGTGATGCTGAAATAAAACTCCCTGGATTTGTGTGCATAAGGTTAGATCGCACTGGCAATAAAGAGGGATATGGCGGAGTTACTATGTATGTAAGAGAAGATTTGGCGTTTCGTTTGCGGAATGATATCAATACTGGTGGACAGGAATGTTTATGGATTGAGTTAATTCGAGATAGATGTAAGCCAACGTTATTATGTTGCGCTTATAGAGCACCAGATGCCGATCTCCGCACTTTTATTTCGTCTCTGCGAGATAGTATGCCTGCTGTTGATCTTGAAAAATCGGATGTGGTCATTTTAGGAGATCTAAACGCAAACATGATGCCTAATTCAAAATTGCCCAAGAAAGACAAACAACTACTTCTCAACTTCTCGCGCGCTTTTGACTTCACACAGCTGATAAAAGAGCCTACTCGAATATCTGACACCTCACGGACCTTGATTGACCTGATTTTTGTCAATAATGAACATCGCATTGTTAAATCTGGTGTTGTTCCGTTTCCATTGAGCGACCATTACCTGGTGTTTTGCATTCTAAAGACTGGTGTGCACACAAAAGCACATCCAAGAATGTTTGAGTATCGCTCTTACAAGAATTTCGATGCGAATTCATTTAACGAAGATCTTAAGAATGTTCCTTGGCACGTCGTTGACAATGAAAACAATATCGATGACGCTTTATTAACTTGGAACAAACTGTTTTCAGAAGTTGCAGACGATCATGCACCTGTCAAGCGACGACGTGTGAAGGGAACACCTCTTCCTTGGATGAATAGCAAAATTAGCGAATCAATGAGAGATCGAGACTGGTATCATCGTAAAGCACGTAAATCGAACTCAGAAAAGCACTGGAACACTTACAGGAAACTGAGGAACAAAGTAAACCGCTTAGTAAAATCTGCTAAGTCGAAATATTACTGTGACATGATCGAGGAAGCCAGAGGAGATCACGGCAAAATGTGGAAAGCTGTAAACGAAGCATGCAATCGTAATTCATCCTCAGAAAAGGTTCAGTGCATCATTTCCGATGGCATTCAGCACACCACTTCCAAATCCATTGCTGTTGCTTTGAATAGCTTCTTTGCATCCATAGGCAAGCACCTAGCTGACAAAATAACGACTACCTGGTCGAATTGCAACTTGGTTTTAGAACAACCGTTGTCTTAGTTCCAGTTAACTGAATCAGAGGAATCGTTTGTGCTTCAGCAGCTTACCTCTTTGAAGACAAATAAAGCAATTGGTTTGGACAAAATTAGTGCTAGACTACTCAAGAGCTCTGCTAATACAATCACTCCCTCCATAACTAAGCTGTTAAATCGATCGATTCTTACTGGTAAATTTCCTAAATTGTGGAAATGCTCAAAAATTACAGCCTTGTTTAAATCAGGCGACCAGTCAAATGCATCGAACTATCGACCTATCTCTATTTTACCGACACTCAGTAAAATTCTCGAGAAAGCCGTGCATTCCCAGTTCTACCAGTACTTGGTTATTAACAACCCTCTCACAAGGAAACAGTTTGGATTCAGGAAGGGGCTCTCTACTGAATCTACTTTGACATCATTTGCTGATGAAGTCTTATTGAACATGGAACAAGGTAAACTGTGTGGGGCCGTGTTTTTGGATTTAACCAAGGCTTTCGACACTGTGGACCATCGGATTTTGTTACGCAAGCTTTCCAAAATTGGTTTATGTGAGAACTCGCTTCAGTGGTTCCGCTCTTACATTACTGACAGGAAACAGCGTACATGTTGTTGGAATGAGTTGTCTGATGAATTGCCAGTTACCCATGGGGTCCCTCAGGGAAGTATTCTGGGTCCTCTGCTATTTGTCATCTACATTAACGATTTGCCAAGCGTTCTAGATGCCTGTCAAGCATCACTTTATGCAGATGACACGGTGATCTACTGCTATGGGTCTTCCTCTCAGGAGCTGACTGAAAAGCTCAACCAAGACCTCCTGGCTGTGGCGAAATGGCTGAATGAACATAAGTTAACACTGAATCTGGACAAAACCAAATGCATGCTTATAGGCAGTAACAAGAAGTTACAGAGGAAAATAGCTCTAACTGTTTCAATCTTTGATCATTGTATAAACAATGTTACTTGTTTTAAATATCTTGGAATCTTAATATCGTCTGATTTTTCGTGGACAAATCATGTCGAATACATGGCAGGGAAAGTTAATCAAAGGCTTGGCCTACTTAGACGCATTAAGCATTTGTTACCGTTTAAGGCGCGCATCCTTTTTTATAAAAGCCTTGTTATGCCCTTATTCGAGTATGCTGATTTAGTTTGGGGAGACAAACATAATGTAACTTTAATGTCTAGTTTGCAAGTGCTTCAAAATAAGGCGGCTAAAATAATATTAGATCGACCACTGTATTCCTCTGCGTCTGATGCGTTAACTACACTGAAGTGGTTAACACTAGAAAAAAGGCGCTTCCAGCGCCGATGCGTACATGTATATAAATGTCTTAATGGTCTCACGCATCACGAATTAACATTAGTCACTCAGCAAGAACAGCATAGTTACAACACAAGAAATAAAGCAAACCTCAAAATTCCATCCGTTAAAAGAAACTGGGGTAAACAAAGAACTGGCTATCATGCTGTAAGTGATTTTAACTCGCTGGACAAAACTATACGAGCCTCTGATAATGTAAATATTTTGAAGCGTCAGATTTTTAATTCATTGATTTAAGTTTTGTATTACACATAAGATACATTAGTTTTTAGTAGCATCTTTTAGCATTTTTATTCATTGTAAATTTTTAATTTTTAATTTTCGAGGTCCTTTTTGTAAACCACTTTTTAGTGAAAAAGTTTCCTCATTAAAGATTGTCATTTATTATTTTTATTTTTTATCTAAAATAGTTCTATGTATGCATAATGTAGAAGTATTTATAAATTATGACCCGCCTTGTAATTCAGTTTCTACTGCAAGAAGGCTGAATAAACGATCATCATCATCAAGAAGAAGACATCAGGCCGCAGT
>NC_142674.1:12725618-12763118 GCF_964200805.1 Pocillopora damicornis | reverse complement strand
TAGTGCCTTGGCAATACCAGCATGCCAGTCTCTAAAGACATATAAACCTCTTGACTCAAGCAGACTAAATACCCTCAGATGTAAGCTTGGTGCTGTTCAGCTTATATTTCTTCATGAAATATTATTGATAGGCAATACTATGTTAAATGTCCAAATAAATAATAGACTTAAGGATATCTAGGGTAGTAAAGAGGTATTTGGAGGTATTAGCATAATTGCATTGGGTGATTTGTTTCAACTAAAACCTGTTATGGACAGTTATGTGTTCAAAGATATGAAGAACTCAGATTATGGATCTCTTGCCCCTAATTTATGGCAAGAACATTTTGCCATGTTTGAACTGGACGAAATTATGAGACAAAGGGAAAGTAGAGAATTTGCTCAAATTCTAAATAGATTGAGAGAAGGTAATCACACCCAATATGATATTGCAAAACTGAAAGAAAGATGCATTTCAGAACACTGTATGGATTACCCAATTGATGTTCCTCATTTGTTCATTCAAAACTCAAAAGTTGACAAGTTTAATATTAAAGTTCACAGGGCAGAGGACATACGAAAAGACTTAAACTACTCAAACATGGATGTAAATGTATTCTCAGAAACATGGTTATGTTACTTAGACAGTGATACTGACTACAGTATCACTGGGTATACCCTATTTAGAAATGACAGTCAACTTGACGTTTTCAATACAAGACCTTATAGTGGAACCGCAGTGTACAGTATAATTCCTTTTCTACCTGGATATCCAGTTTGCAACAACACTGGTGGTGTTGAAATAACTATCATTAAGGTTACAACAGTTCCACATATTACCGTAATAGGCATATATCGGTCTCCAAGAGTGCCAATTAGAAAAATGTGTGTAGCATTGATCAGACTTCTCACCCTTGATATTTCAGGTTTCAAAATTTTCATTGGTGATTTCAATATCAATTGGTTAAATGAAAAAGACAAGATACCTCTTTATAATCTATTTATAAGAGATCACAGTTCCAGACAACTGGTATCATGTTCTACCACTGATAACAGAACCACTATAGACCATGTCTACACTAATTTACCTGAATCACAAATCCATGTACACATTTTAGAAACTTATTTTTCTGATCACAAAGCAATCTGTGCATTGATTCAAAAATAGACCTTCATGGTTTTCTTGTCACCTTCACTGTAACTTCCAAGTGTTTTTCTTTTTGTCTTAAAGAGAATATTCATAGTTAATGAGTACAAAAAAATGAAATAAACTCAAATGTACAAATTAGATACCAATCATGCACTGTGATTGACATCTAAGGGGTAATCTGCAGATATGTGATATGCAACACATATCCAGGTATGTTTATTTTATGATTATTGCTTTTGTGCCCTGTAGTACATACAGATTGCAGTTTTCTTTGATACCTGTTCTACAACCCACAGTTACTGATACCATTTATTTCTCTTCGCTCTCCAGGTAGACACACCTTAGTTGTAATAGGACTTGAACGACAATGGACAACCTAACAGGATACATTCATAACGTATCCCTTGTTAAGCACTCCAACAAGACTCGCTATTTTGACATGCTTATTCAAACAGAAGCGACCAAAGTACGTGGAGTCTGTTTCTCTTCAAGCAAGCATCTCGACTTTGAAAGATGTAGCGAACAAAAGTCCCCAGTAAAGATTAGCAACTTCACTATTAAAAATGACAGTGTTCTCATGAATGCAAGAGTCCAAATAGAGGAACTGAAGGAGGTCACTTTTCTATGAGAAGAGATTCCCTCGGCTCTAAACATCTCGATGCTCTCGAATGTCACCAATAACCAACTTATTAATCTCAAAGCCAAAGTGGTCCACTTATCTGGAGTGAAGAAAATAATCACAAGAGATGGCACAAAGTCGAAAGCTGATTGTCGCCTCCTAGATCCATCTGGATCAATCAAACTAACCCTGTGGGAGAACCTGATTACAGAAGTTGCAGACGACAACACATATAACTTCTGTAACCTTAAAATGACGAAGGATAATGAGAATTACTTCATTTACCTTACTACACCAAAGCATGACTGTTCCATTTCACCAGCTGATCCCCTCCAAGAGGAAGTAGCTTCACCAGCTGATTTGCCAGACTACTTCACCCAAACATCAACAAATGCTGAAGTCTTTGGTGTTCAAAATTTCATGTGCTATCGCCAATGTTGCAAATGTAACAAAAAGCTTCCAGCAACACCAGGGAATGTGGTAAAGTGTGAAACATGTGGCCTCAGGCAGAAAGTGTCTGCTTGCAGCAGTCAGTACCACTTGCAAGCATTGCTGAGACATGATGACATTAACAGCACTGTAACATTTTTTAATGATACTTTGCTCAGTGCCTTACAGTTGTTTAAAGTTGACACTAAGCAGTCATTAAGTGAAGATATTGTTGTTGAAGCATTCCTAAATACACCAATGCTCTTTGTTACCTTTGATAAGAAAACTAAAGTTGTGGCTGCAGTCAGTGTTGTAGAGAACTAAACTGCAGCAAGAACCAAAATAATGGTAAAGATCAGAATGCATCCACTCTATATTACCATTTAACAGGATACCAAAGCCATTGTTGTATCTTTCACTAAAGACAAAAATGTTCATGTTATTATCACTGGGACAATGTTCTATTATAGCATTCCCCTTCTCCCAAGTGACTTTTTGTATTTAGAAGTATTTAGATATTAAATATTTTATTGAGTTTGTACATTCAATTGAAAACTGCAATTGAAGTACATTTATGAACAGTATTTTTAATGCTTATACATTGAGAAGCGAAAGTTTCAACAGGAACTCAAGGCTTTTAATGCAGATTACTGATATTGCCACATAATTTTCAATTACAACAGTAACCCGTCTCAGTTGAAACCTTCAGTAATTATCAAGTAGTAGAGCTGTTCGCATTTCTTCATACTCTCCTGTTGTTAAACTTTCTATTTCTTTTTTATATTACAGTTATATGTTCATTAAATTTTCTGATGTAAAAGAAAAAAAACAATTCCTAACTTGAATCATGTTTTGTTCTTACTTATTGTATCAAATGCATACAGTTACGGTTCCTTTTGTAATGCAGGCTGTTTTTTACAATAAACTTGTTCATCCCTGATGTCTATGTTCCAGTCTCTGTATTCCAGATTTTAGCCACCTAAACTTGCAGCTGAAATTATTTTAATCAATTCTTGCTCAAATTGTTGAATTGAACTTGCAACCAAACCTACACAAAACAAGACTCCACGGAAGTACCGCTAAAACCCAGCACCAGACACACGTACGCATTGCGGAGCTATTTTTTAATTATATTTGCTGTCAGTCGCTGAAAATAGCTCAACGCTTCTCAATTGTAAATAACTATTAAAAGAAACGAAACAAAACAAAAGAACACGAAATAACAAGTACGACAAAAAAAGCGAGAAGCAAAACTCGACAGAACAGAGAAAAACCAAATTTTAAACTGTTCGTAATACTAAATTCTCCAGAGTTTTTAAAAGGACCAATTTTTGACAGCAATCGGTAACACAGACCGATGACGCTGGTAAAATAGTTGTCATTCATCACCGCGAAATAAACACGAAATAAAAACGGGTACGAAAAAAAAGCGAGAAGCAGAACTCGACAGAACAGAGAAAAACCAAATTTTAAACTCTTCGTAATATTCAAATCTCCAGAGTTTTTAACGTGGTCTTGTATCTAGCGACTCTCCATTTACTTTGGAAATAATCAAATTTTCAACAGAAGGAAAAGGGTGAAAAAGACATCATCATCATTAGTTGTTTTCTTCTGGTATTGTTCGGATCACTAAAACGAGTTTCATTCTAGGCCAATTAGTTGTTTAATTCAATTGTTGAATTGTTGACGATTCACTGTCAAGTTTCGTTGACGATCTTTACCCATTTCTGCCGATTGAGTTTACCATGATACACTTTATTCAGTTGCATTGTAGGTGTTTTTAATAATATTTGCTGCCGGTCGCTGAAATCGGCTAAACGCTTCTCAATTGCCAGTGGCTGCTAAGAACGAAACAAAACAAAAGAACACGAAATAAAAACAGGTACGAAAAAAAAAAGCGAGAGGTGAGAAAGCCTATTATTTGTTGAATTCACTTGTCAAATTGTTGATGATTTGCTGTCAATTCTCGTTCACGATCTTCACCCATTTTATTTCGATTCTTCCGATTGAGTCTACCATGACGCACTTTACTCAATCGCATTGTCGGCGATTTTAATGATATTTGCTGTCGGCCGCTGAAAATAGCCAAACGCTTCTCAATTGCCGATAACAGCAAAAAAAACAAACCAAATCAAAAGAACAAAAAATAAAAACAGGCACGAAAAAAAAAGCGAGAGGTAAAACTCGACAGAACAGAGAAAAACCAAATTTTAAAATATTCGTAATATTCAAATCTCTAGAGTTTTTAAAAGGACCAATTTTGAAAGCAATCGGTTATACGGACAGATGACGCTGGTAAAATAGTTATGTAATTCGTCACCACGAAATAAAAACAGGTACAAAAAAGGCAAGAAGGCAAGAAGTAAAACTCTACAGAACAAAGAAAAACCAAATTTTAAACTCTTCGTAATACTAAAATCTGCGGAGTTTTTAAAAGGACCAATTTTGACAGCAATCGGTAAAAGAGTTACCTTATTCGTAACCAGATGGTTGCAAACGTTAACGGTGTCACTAAAAAGGTAATGATTAAAACAAAAGATAAGTTTTCCATGAGCTTTGGCAGTGAGTTGAAATTAATTTACAATGAACTCAAAACTGTTCAGAAGGGAAAAACTGTTTAAATAAACTACTTTTTACTCTAGGCCTACTAAATGTTTAATTCAGTTGTTAAAATGTTGGTGACTCGCTTTCAATTTTCGTTGACGATCTTCACCCATTTTATTTCGATTCTGCCGATGCACTTTATTTAGTTGCATTATAGGCTTTTTAATTATATTTGCTGTCGGTCGCTGAAAATAGCTAAACGCTTCTCAGTTGTAAATAACTATTACAATAAACGAAACTAAATAAAAGAACACGAAATAAAAACAGGTACGAAATTAAAGCGAGAAGCAAAACTCAACAGAACAGAGAAAAACCAAATTTTAAACTGTTCGTGATACTAAATTCTCCAGAGGTTTTAAAAGACCAATTTTTGACAGCAATCGCTCATACAGATCGATGGCGCTGGTAAAATAGTTATGTCATTGGTCACCACAAAATAAACACGAAATAAAAACAGGTACGAAAAAAAAAGGCCAGAAGCAGAACTCTACAGAACAGAGAAAAATCAAATTTTCAAAACTCTTCGTAATATTCAAATCTCCGGAGTTTTAAAAACGACCAATTTTGACAGCAATCGGTCTGATGACGCTAGTCATGTCATTCGTCACTGCTGAAAAAAAACCAAAACAAAACACGAAATGAAAACAAGTACGAAAAAATTAGAGCGAGAGAGAAAACTCGACAGAAAAAAGATAAACTAAATATTGAACTGTTCGTAATGCTAAATCTCCGAAGTTAGTAAAAGCACCAATTTTGACAGCTATCGTTTACAATAGTCCAGTGACGCTAGTAAAATAATTACGTTATTCGTTACCCGATGGTTGCAAGCGTTAACGATCTCTCACTTGATTGGCTCGTTTGAATTAATGATGATGCCCAAAGACATGTTTCTTTCCGGCGCGATTATGGCAAATTTATTCAACAGAAGTTTTAATTTGCGCATAAAAAACAATGGAGATCTTAGGATTCAGCGGTGTCACTAAAACATAATGATTAAAACAAAAAATTCAGTTTTTCATTAGCTTTGGCAGTGAGTTGAAATTAATTTACAATTAACTCAGAACTGTTTAGAAGGGGAAAACTGTTTAAATAAACTATTTCTTGTTAAAACGCACTTAATTCTACACCAGATGGTTGCAATGGGACAATTTTGATGTCCTCCTATTGGCTCCTTTCGAAGTGAGGTCATGAACATGTAAAGATAATAGTTATTGGATTCTGAAATACATCCTTATGCAAAATACTCGTCATATTCTTCCTTTTCATTGTTTGTGTCATCACGGATCGTGGCTTTATATCTCACGACTCTCCATTTCCTTTGGAAATAATCAAAATTTCAACAGAGGGAAAAAGGTGAGAAAGGCATTATCATTATTAGTTGTTTTCTTCTGGTATTGTTCGGATCACTAAAACGAGTGTCATTCTAGGCCTGTTAGTTGTTTAATTCGATCGTTAAATTGTTGATGATTCGCTGTCAATTTTCGTTGACGATCTTCACCCATTTTTATTTCGATTCTGCCGATTGAGTCTACCATGATACAATCGCATTGTAGGCGTTTTGAAAGATATTTGCTGTCGGTCGCTGAAAATAGCTAAACGCTTCTCAATTGCCAATAACTGCAAAACAACAAACCAAATCAAAAGAACACGAAATAAAAACCGGTACGAAAAAAAAAGCGAGAAGCAAAACTCTTCAGAACAGAGAAAAACCAAATTTTTAAGTGTTCGTAATATTAAAATCTCCGAAGTTTTTAAAAGGACCAATTTTGACAGCAATCGGTAATAGAGTTACGTTATTCGTCACCAGATGGTTGCAAGCGTTAAAGATCTCTTACTTGATTGACTCATTTGAAATAATCATGATGCCCAAAGGAATGTATTTTTTGCACGATTATGGCAAATTAATTCAGAAGTAGTTTTAATTTTCGCATCAAAAAGAAAGGAGATCAGCAATCGGTAATAAAGTTATGTTATTCGTCACCAGATGGTTGCAAGCGTTAAAGATCTCTTACTTGATTAACTCATTTGAAATAATAGCGATGCCCAAAGAGATGTTTTTTTCGTGGCACGATTATGGCAAATAAATTCAAAAGTAGTTTTTTTTCATTTTCGCATGAAAAAGAAAGGAGATCTTGCGATTCAGCGGTGTTATTAAAAGGTAATGATTAAAACAAAAGATAAGTTTTCCATTAGCTTTGGCAGTGAGTTGAAATTAATTTACAATGAACTCAAAATTGTTCAGAAGGGAATACTGTTTAAATAAACTACATTTCACTCTACGCCTACTAAATGTTTAACTCAGTTGTTAAAGTATTGACGATTCGCTGTCAATTTTCGTTGACGATCTTCACCCTTTTTATTTCGATTCTGCCGATGCACTTTATTCAGTTGCATTATAGGCTTTTTTAATTATATTTGCTGTCGGTCGCTGAAAATAGCTAAACGCCTCTCAGTTGTAAATAGGTATTGAAATGAACGAAAAAAACAAAACAACACGAAATAAAAAAACTGGAACGAAAAAAAAGCGAGAAGCAAACTCTACAGAACAGGGAAAAATCCAATTTTAAACTATTGGTAATGCTAAATTCTCCAGAAGTTTTAAAACGACCAATTTTTGACAGCAATCGGTTATACTGACCGATGACGCTGGTAAAATAGTTACGTCATTCGTCAACCACGAAATAAAAAAAACAGGTACGAAAAAAAAAAAAAAGGCGAGAAACAGAACTCGACAGAACAGAGAAAAACCAAATTTTAAACTCTTCGTTATATTCAAATTTGCAGAGTTTTCAGCGTGGTTTTATATCTTGCGACTCCCTATTTACTTTGGAAATAATCAAATTTTCAACAGAAGGAAAAAGGTGAGAAATTGAGTTTACCGTGATGCACTTTAGTCAATCGCATTGTAGGCGTTTTTAATGATATTTGCTGTCGGTCGCTGAAAATAGCTCAACGCTCCTCCAGAGTTTTTAAAAGGACCAATTTTGACAGCAATCGGTTATACAGTCTGATGACGCTGGTCATGTCATTCGTCACTGCTGAAAAAAAACGAAAACCAATAAAAAAAAAGACACGAAATGAAAACAAGTACGAAAAAAATAGAGCGAGAGCGAAAACTCAGCAGGAAAAAGATAAACTAAATATTGAACTGTTCGTAATGCTAAATCTCCGAAGTTAGTAAAAGCACCAATTTCGACACGTCTTGTTTACAACAGTCCAGTGAGGCTTGTAAAATAATTATGTTATTCGTTACCCAATGGTTGCAAGCGTTAACGATCTCTTACTTGATTGGCTCATTTGAAACAATGATGATGCCTAAAGACATGTTTTTTTTTCGTCACGATTATGGCAAATTTATTCAACAGTAGTTTTAATTTGCGCATTGAAAACAAAGGACACAGTGGTGTCACCAAAACATAATGATTAAAACAAAAAATTAAGTTGAGTTGAAATTAATTTACAATTAGCTCAGAACTGTTTAAAGGGAAAAACTGTTTAAATAGATTATTTTAGTTAAGACGCACTTAATTCTACACCAGATGGTTGCAATGGAACAATTTTGCTGTCCTCTTATTTGTATTGGCTCCCTTCGAAGTGAGGTCATAAACATCTAAAGATAACAGTTATTATTGGATTCTGAAATACATCCTTATGCAAAATACTCGTCATATTCTTCCTTTTAATTGTTTGTGTCATCAGGGAACGCGGTTTTAAGTGAGT
This sequence comes from Pocillopora damicornis, assembly GCF_964200805.1. NCBI lineage: Eukaryota > Metazoa > Cnidaria > Anthozoa > Scleractinia > Pocilloporidae > Pocillopora > Pocillopora damicornis. Next base: position 12,754,617 of record NC_142674.1, on the reverse strand, counting down.
TGAGATTATTTTAGTTAAGACGCACTTAATTCTACACCAGATGGTTGCAATGGAACAATTTTGCTGTCCTCTTATTTGTATTGGCTCCCTTCGAAGTGAGGTCAGAAACATATAAAGATAATAGTTATTGGATTCTGTAATACATTCTTATGCAAAATACTCGTCATACACTTCCAGTTTTTATTGTTTGTGTCATCACGGATCGTGGTTTTATATCTAGTGACTCTCCATTTACTTTGGAAATAATCAAATTTTCAACAGAAAGAAAAAGGTGAGAAAGACATTATCATCATTAGTTGTTTTCTTCTGGTAGTGTTCGGATCACTAAAACGAGTTTCATTCTAGGCCTCTTAGTTGTTTAATTCAATTGTTAAATTGTTGATGATTTGCCGTCAAATTTTCGTTGACGATCTTCAACCATTTTATTTCGATTCTTCCGATTGAGTTTACCATGATGCACTTTAGTCAATTGCATTGTAGGCGTTTTTAATAATACTCCCCGTCAGTCGCTGAAAATAGCTAAACGCGTCTCAATTGCTAATAACTGCTAAAAAAAAAACAAAACAAAACAAACCAAAACAAAAATTCAAAAAAATGGGCGAGAAGCAAAACTTGACAGAACAGAGAAAAACCAAATTTTAAACTCTTCGTAATTTTCAAATCTCCAGAGTTTTTAAAAGGACCAATTTTGTCAGCAATCGGTTATGCAGTCTGATGACGCTAGTCATGTCATTCGTCACTGCTGAAAAAAAAACCGAAACAAATCAAAACAAAACACGAAATGAAAACAAGTACGAAAAAATAAGAGCGAGAGAGAAAACTCGGCAGAAAAAAGATAAACTAAATAATGAAATGTTCGTAATGCTAAATCTCCGAAGTTAGTAAAAGCACCAATTTCGACACGTCTTGTTTACAACAGTCCAATGAGGCTTGTAAAATAATTATGTTATTCGTTACCCGATGGTTGCAAGCGTTAACGATCTCTTACTTGATTGGCTTATTCGAAATAATGATGCCTAATGACATGTTTTTCTTTTCAGCATGATTATGGCAAATTTATTCAACAGTAGTTTTAATTTGCGCATTGAAAACAAAGGAGATCTTAGGACACAGTGGTGTCACCAAAACATAATGATTAAAACAAAAAATTAAGTCGAGTTGAAATTAATTTACAATTAGCTCAGAACTGTTTAGAAAGGAAAAACTGTTTAAATAAACTATTTTAGTTAATACGCACTTAATTGTACACCAGATGGTTGCAATGGGACAATTTTGATGTCCCCTTCTTGGCTCCCATCGAAGTGAGGTCATAAACATCTAAAGATAACAGTTATTATTGGATTCTGAAATACATCCTTATGCAAAATACTCGTCATATTCTTCCTTTTAATTGTTTGTGTCATCAGGGAACGCGGTTTTAAGTAAGTTGAGTTTACTATGATGCACTTGGGTCAGTTGAATTGTTGGCTTTTTTTAACAATATTTACTGCCAATGGCTGAAAATAGCTCAACGCTTCTCAATTGCTAATAACTGCTAAAAAATCAAGACAAAATACGAAATTAAGGCAGGTACAAAAAAAAAAAAAAAGCGAGAAGCAAAACTCAACAAAACAGAGAAAAACCAATTTAAACTTTTCGTAATATTCAAATCTCCAGAGTTTTTAAAAGGACCAATTTTGACAACAATCGGTTGTACAGTCCGATGACGCCAATAAAATAGTTACGTTATTGGTCACCAGATGGTTGCATGCAAGAGTTAACGATCGCTTACTTGATTGGCTCATTTGAAATAAGGATGATGCCCAAAGATTTTTTTTTTTTTTCGGCACGCGTATGGCAAATTTATTCAACAGTAGTTTTAATTTGCGCATAAAAAACAAATGAGATCCTAGGACTGAGCAGTGTCACTAAAACATGATAATAATTAAAACAAAAAATTCAGTTTTTCATTAGCTTTGGCAGTGAGTTGAAATTAATTTACAATTAGCTCAGAACTATTTAGAAGGGAAAAACTGTTTAAATAAACTATAGTTAGTAAACACTTACTTAATTGTACACCAGATGGTTGCAATGGAACAATTTTGATGTCCTCTTATTGGCTCCCTTCGAAGTGAGGTCATAAACATATAAAGATAATAGTTATTGGACTCTGAAATACATCCTCATGCAAAATACTCGTCATATTCTCAATTGCTCATAACTGCTGAAAAAAAACAAAACAAAACAAATTAAAACAAAACACGAAATGAAAACAGGTACGAAAAAAAAGCGAGAAGCAAAACTCTACAGAACAGAGAAAAACCAAATTTTAAACCGTTCGTAATATTCAAATCTTTAGAGTTTTTAAAAGGACCAATTTTTACAGCAATCGGTTATACAGTCTAATGACGGTGGTTGCGTGCAAGCGTTAACGATCTCTTATTGATTGGCTCAATTGAAATAATGATGATGCCCAAAGACATGTTTTTTTTCAGCACGATTATGGCAAATTTATTCAACAGCAGTTTTAATTTGCGCATTAAAAACAAAGGAGATCTTAGGATTCAGCGGTGTCACTAAAACATGATGATTAAAACAAAACACTCAGTTTTTAATTAGCTTTGGCAATGAGTTGAAATTAATTTACAATTAACTCAGAACTGTTTAGAAGGGAAAAACTGTTTAAATAAACTATTTTCAGTTAACATACAATTAATTCTACACCAGATGGTTGCCATGGGATAATTTCGATGTCCTCCTATTGGCTCGCTTTAAAGGGAAGTCATAAACATTTAAAGAATATAGTAATTGGATTCTGAAATGCATTCTTATGCAAAATCCATGTCATCCTCTTCTTATTTTATTGTTTGTGGTATCACACAACGAGGTTTCATATTTAGCGCCTCTCCAGGTTTTGGGAATAACCAATTTTTTAACAGAAGGAAAAAGTTGAGAAAGGTATTATTATGATATTACTTGTTTTCTTCTGGTATCGTTCGGATCACTAAAACATGTTTCATTCTTGGCCTATTAGTTGTTTGATTCAATTGTCAAATTGTTGGTGTTGCGCTGTGTATAATCAATTTTAGCTAGCGATCATCACCCATTTTTTTATTCTGCCGATTGAATTTACCTTGATGCACTTAGGTTAATTGCATTGTAGGGTTTTCAATTTTATCCGTTGTTGGTCTTTGAAAATAGCTAAACGCTTCTCAATTGCTAATAACTGTGAAAAAACAAAACAAAACGCGAAATGAAAACAGGTGCGCAAAAAAAAAATTCGGGGAGCAAAACTCGACAGAAAAAAGATAAACTAAATATGAATCGTTCGTAAATTTGCTAAATCTCCAGAGTTTCTAAAGCACCAGTTTTGACGACTATTGGTTACAATGATTGGCTCATTTGCAGTAATGATGATGCCCAAAGACATGTTTTTTTTGGTACGATTATGGCAAATAAATTCAAAGGTGGTTTTAATTTTTGCATTTAAAAAAAGGAGATCTTAGGATTCAACGGTGTCACTAAAACATAATGATTAAAAAAAATAGGTTTTTCATTAGCTGTGGCAGAGTTGAAATTAATTTACAATTAACTCAGAACTGTTTAGAAAGGAAAAACTGTTTGAATAAACTATTTTTAGTTAACACTCTCTTAATTCTACACCAGATGGTTGCAATGGGATAATTTTGATGTCCTCTTATTGGCTCGCTTCAAAGTGAAGTCGTAAAAATTTAAAGAAAATAGTTATTGTATTCTAAAATGCATTCTTATACAAAATCCATGTCCTCTTCCTTTTTTTGTTTGTGTTATCACGTAACGAGGTTTTATATCTAGCAAATAACCAGTTTGTTTCGAAATGATCAATTTTTCAAAAGAAGGAAAAGTTGAAAAAGGTATTATTATCATATTATTTGTTTTCCTTTGCAAGTAGCAAAACTCGACAGAAAAAAGATAAACGAAATATTTAACTGGTCGTGATATTAGAATCTCCACAGTTTCTAAAAGGACCAATTTTGACAGCTATCGGTTTCAACAGTCTAATGACGCTAGTAAAATAATTATGCTACTCGTCACCAGATGGTTGCAAGCGTTAACAATCTCTTACTTGATTGGCTTATTTGAAATAATGATAATGCCCGAAGAAATATTTTTTTGGCACGATTACGGCAAATAAATTCAACAGTAGTTTCATTTTGCGCATTAAAAACAAAGGAGATCTTAGGGTAGAGCTGTGTCACTGAAAACTAATGATTGAAACAAAAAATAAGTGTTCTATAAGCTTTGGCAGTGAGTTGAAATTAATTTACAATGAACTCAAAATTGTTCAGAAGGGAAAAAATTGTTTAAATAAACTACTTTTCATTCTAGGCAATAGCTTTGGCAGTGAACTGAAATTTATTTAAAATTAGTTTAAAACTGTTTAAATAAACTACCTTTAGTCAACACTAAATTCTACACCAGATGGTTGCCATGGGACAATTTTGCCGTCCTCTTATTGGCTCGCTTCGAAGTGAAGTCATAAACATTCAAAGAATATAGTTATTGGTTCTGAAATACATTCTTATGCAAAATATTCGTCATCTTCATTCTTTTTATGATTTGTGTCATCACAGAACAAGGTTTTACATCTGGCGAATCTCCACTTTGTTTGGGAAGGCTTTTTAATTTTATATGTCGTTGGTCGCTAAAAGTAAATGAACGCTTCTCAATTGCTGATAACTGCTGAAAAAACAGTCCAGTGACGTCAGTAAGCTAATCATGGTATTTGTTACCTGATGGTTGCACTTACTAAAGATGTATTACTTAATTGGCTTTTTGTTTAATAATAATGATACCATAAGTTTAAATTGTGATGAACAGAAAGAATAATAAGCTAATTTTAAGATTTCTCGTCGAGCTAGGAAAAAAAATTAAAGCTACATGATTATTTATATGTCTAGAAGTCATTATTATTTATATCATTCTCATAAGTGATATTTTTTTATTATTACCGATATCATCATCATTATAATTATATAAATTCTCATGATCACTATTGTGTTCTCTATCTCAACAGAACAGTAACGGAGGATTTCTGTTTAGAAATATGTAGCACCAGAGGTAAATGCTCATTTGAAACGCGTTGAACTTTTACATTGATGTTCAACGGTGCTTTATCAAGTTTCTTTATAAAATGTCTGTGTTATTTTCGATTTGATGTTTTATTTTTATACCGAACAAATTGGTTATAAAATTCCAGTTGAACTTGTCTAATTAGAGTTTACTACCTACGGCTTTGACGAACAAGTAACACAACTAATCAAAGTGTTACTAATTGAATTTCTATCCTAAAGTGTTCCAGTTCCGTTTGAAAAACGCTTCGATTTGTTCGTTGATAATGTTTTTGTTCTTGCAGATTGTGCCAGCGTTTTGAGTCACTGCCAAGGTGCAAGAAAGGTGAGGTGCTCCTTTTTCACCACCACTTATAAGTTTATCCGAAGTACTACAATATCACCATAGGCGGTTATAAATTAGCGACAAATTAATAAACCAACGCACTAGAAAACGAAAGAGAGAGAGAAATTCGTACTACGCAGATCACACACTAAATCGATAAAGTTTCCAAAATTTTTCGGATGTTCGAAATGTTTTTTTGGTTCTTTTTCCTTTAAATTTGTTGCGAGAGAATTCAATCAAATTACATTGGGTTATTGAGCAAAGTGGTTTGGAGTATATGGGAGTGGAAGAGGATAAACTTCTGATTCAATACCCATTTGGTGTTATTAGTTATGGTCGGAGAATATATCTTAGACAAGCCCAAAATAAATTTAATAGCCTCCTTAGTGCTTGGGTGGTGATCGCCTACGTAGAGATAATATACATGCGGGTTCTGCCTACATAAAATCTCGACTAAAATGGGGGGCAGGTAGTTAGAAAAGGGGCATTCTGACGCATTTTGAAAACAGCCCTCATCTTTAAGCAATTCATTACATTTTTAACTTTGACTTCGAGTCAACCTTGAAATCAACTTGGATTTCAAAAACAGTTCTTGCACATTTTGGGGACAACCTTGATTTCAAGGAAACTTGAATTTTTCATTGGTGAATAATAATTCACAATGTCTCACTCGTGGGTTCTGAAGAGGATGTGAATATTATAATCTCGAATGATCCTCTTGTCGCGCCATTCTGTCAAAATCGTGTCTTTGTAAATTAGAGGTTATTTCATTAATAAGTCACGCTTTCCAGCTCACGGTTAATAATGTTGAACTGAGCATCCGAGAGGATGAGGATATGACATTCAATAATTCCTGAACCCGATAATTTCCTGTTAATTGCGAGCTGAACTTCTTTTGTATTCACCAATCTCAATTCGCTTCCATAAAGATCATTATCTTTCATACTCCTGAGATCGATAAAAAGAGCGAATCTGTTTCCGGCGTAAAAGTCTTGCATTTTTCGCACCGTTTTCCTTACCGAATCTTCTGAAGATCTCTTCTCACATACCTCTTCCCTCCATTCCTTTACTGTAAACCTTATTTGGGATTCCAGTGACAATCCCCTTCACTTCAGTGATGTCAAGATTGAATGCCTTCTCACTGTCTCTCTCATCAGCGACTTATGGCTCGTAAAAAAAGGAGGAAGTCACTTTATTGACCCCCTTGTAACATTGACGTCCTCATTGATGATTGTGTCTAATCCCATATCTACTGAGATTGTCTTGAGATGAGTGACGTGCTCGTACATGAATCTCTTTCCATTTTTGTTGCTAGACAAGGCCTCATCAGTGAGTTCTTGAGTGCGAATGACTTCATACTTGTAGCGGCGTCAGCTCCGATAGCGGAGAGATACATGTACTTAAAGAACTGAAAGACTCAAAGATTCCACAGGGCTAAGTTTATTATGTCTATGGTTACAGCGATCCTGTTTGGTAGGACGTGTTGGGCGAACGCTCTAGTAGGTTCTGAGTTAAGCAGTAATAATCGCAGGTTCTCTGGTTGGACCCAATGTTACCCGTCGAATTTCTGTGAGCCTTATGGAAAATGACACAAATTTTTGCAGTATTCAAGCTAAGGTCACACAAAATTAGAGGAATGTCATTGTGACGTAAAATGTAGTAGAGCTGGAAAACATCTAAAAATACCGCGGAAATTAAGACACACGGGTGTCGTTACACTACTTCCCTAAATGTTTCTTCATTTGTTAAAAATAATAACGAGAACAAATGCGATATAAAATCGAATATTTGCCGATTATGATTCTTATTGATAAAAACTAGATATAAATCAGTTCTCACTGTCCTCTTTTGCTAGGAGTAGAACAAGCTTGTGCACTGGTCGCTCGAAGAACTTTCTTTCTCCGTCCTTAGCTGCCGTGATCTGCACTTTTCGGACAAGTTGGTCGTCACTGGGGAATACTTTGGTGACTACGGCTAAAGGTCATTGATTTCTTAGGGATTCTTTGTCACAGACTAGTACCACGTCTCCCACTTTCATACTTCTATTGGGTGTGATCCATTTCTGACGCTTTTGGAGGAGGGCGCAGTATTCTTTCCGCCAGCGCAGCCAGAGCTGGTCAGCGAGGTACTAGACTCTTCGCCACCTTTTGCGAGAATACTGGTCCGGTGAATCAAATTTGCCAGGCGGAGGCAACACAACTTGGGCCCTAAGTGTCAGCAGGTGGTTTGGTCAGTGGTTCTGGTGCTAAGGGATCTGTGAGATTCTCTATTGTTAGGGCACGGGAGTTGACTATACATTTAGTTTCAGTCATGAACGTACGTAGCGCTTCGCTTCCAAGCTGCATACCATGTTCCAGTAGCAGGGATGATAGGACCGAGCGTTTAGTGCGTACTTGACGTTCCCAAATACCTCCCATATGTGAAGCTTGAGGAATGTTGAGATTGAAGTCAATCCAGTCGCAGTCTTGAGAAGACAAGAATTCTTTCAGGGGTGCAGTGTCCAGTTTTTTTAGTGCAGCATAGGGTTCATTCTTTGCGCCGACGAAGTTAGTTTCTTGATCGGATCTAAGCTCGCGGACTTTTTTTCTGCGGCTGGTAAGTACTCTGAGTGCGTTCAGGAACGAGTCTGTTGTCATGGAGTTCAAAGTTTCCAAGTGCCGTGATCGCACGTCAAGAAAGGCAGGTAAATATTAGGCCCCATCGTTTCATCCCTTTTCGTCCTTCTTTGATGTAGAATGGACCAAATACATCCATTCCCGTGTAGGTGAATGGAGGAGCTAGTGTGACTCGCTCGGGGGGTAAGTCTGCCATCTTTTGACCTTGCGCGTGGCCACGTAATCTACGGCACATTACGCACTTGGCGTTGAAGTGAGAAACTGCGGAACGAGCATTGATGATGTGTCATGTCGTAACCTTGGTGATACTGCTTCCCATGATAGGTAGTGTGGATAACGTGGATGCCGAAGGAGAACAGTCGTGTAGCTCCCTTTGGGTAAAATGACGGGGTGCTGGATTGCGCAAGGGGACGTTGCACTTTTGAGGCGGCCACCAACTCTAAGGAGGCCTTCTTTATCGATGAATGGGTCCAGCTTGTGAAGGTTGCGGTTGAGTTTGACAATGCTGTTTCTTTTCCGCGCACCTCGGCGATCTTGGAATTGTTTGTCGTTACCTTCTAGCGTACTAAGGATCTTGATCTCTTATTTAAAGTGGTAGTGTTGAATTGACCTCAGAATTATATTCTCCGCTTGAGAAAGTTCTTTCAGTGAGGAGGGTCCTTCTTTGGGACGCCAGTGATGCACATTGTTTGGTCTTAATCTTTCAATTGCTCTCTGTACTTGAACAATGCATCGTTTACGACGGTTAAGCAAGGAGACATGATTAAAGCAGTCAGGTTTCAATATTCCAAGGCCGGTGTGAGAGGTTTTGACTTTCTCACTCTTTGTGGATAACGTGGATGCCGAATCCTTTTTGACTTCAAGGTCTGATGGATGGAGGGCACAAATAAGCTGTGGCTGTAGCGGGAGCGGGTCTTGTCGCCATCGGAACTTTGGTCCGTTGAGCCAGCGGTTACTTTGTAGCAGTTGTTTTGCTGTTAAACCGTGGGAGGCTTCATCGGCTGGGTTTTCTTTTCCTGGGACGTGGAACCAGTCTCCTGGGGAGTTGCAGTCTCTGATATGCTGTACGCGGTTGCCAACGTACATATGGAATCGGCGGGCGTCGTTATTGAGATAACCAATTACGATATCAGAGTCGGTGTAGTAATAGCTTTTGATGTTATCGATGTCAAGCTCACTCTTCAGCATTGTGGCTACATTATTGACGGAGACGACCGCTGCTTTCAACTCTAGACGAGGTATTGATATTGGCTTGAGGGGAGCGACTCTAGATTTTGCCATAAGGAGGCTAACGTGAACTTCGTTTCTTTGATTTCTCATGCGCAGATAGGAGATCTGACCGATGCCAGTGTCGGTTGCATCCGAGAAGCTGTGGATCTCTGTGCTGACTGGGTCGCCGAAATCCTGTGGTTTAAGACAGCGGGGAAACGTTAGCTTCTCCAAAAGTGGAAGTTCTGTCCGCCATTTCTCCCACAGCGGCAGAATATCCTTTGGTATTGGGTCGTCCCAATTCACATTTTGACGACAGAGTGCTTGAAGTATCTGCTTTCCGTTTAATATGACAGGTGACACCGCTCCGAGGGGATCATAAACTGAGCCGATAGTAGAGAGGATCCCGCGCCTGGTTACGGGTTTGTCCCTAAGTTCAATGCGGAATCCAAAGGTATCTGATTCGATACACTAGTAGGTACCAAAGGACCTTTGAACAGGCATTGTGTCTTGTCGAAGATCTAAATCCTTAAGATCTTTTGCGCGATCGTTAACAGGTAGAGCTTCTAAGACTTTTTAGCAGTTACTTGCGAACTTATGTAGGCGTGAGTTGTGTCTTGCGCACATTGCTTGCGAGTCCTTGATTAACTGTAAAGCTCGCTCTGATGTAGGAACGGACTTGACGCCGTCGTGTACGTAGAAATCTCTAAGGAGGAAGTCGGATGTGATGTTTCCAAACTCCTGTCTGTGAGTTTGTGCTGTTTGATGTAAGCAGAAGTTTGCCACTCCAGGGGGAGGATGCTGCGCCAAGGAGATGTACATTCATTCGGTATTCGACGATTGGTCCTGTTAGATCCTTGCTTTCGAACCACAGAAAGCGCAGAAAGTTCCTGTCCTCAGGGTTAACTTAAAAGCAGTGAAACATTTGCTCAATGTCACAGGTGAAGGCTACCTTTTCTTTCCGAAATTGTGTCAACAGTCCAGTCAAGGAATTTAGCTGGGCTGGACCTTGGAGCAGATGCTTGTTTAGCGATTCGTTTTCGAAGACGGCGCTGCAGTCAAACACGACTCGGATTTGATCTGGTTTCCTTGTGGGGAAGGAACCATGCTTTGCCCTTTTCTGTACTCAGTTCATCATCAGGAACTCGACTGGCGTGACCGTTATCGAGTTTTTTTCATGAAGGCTAAGTAGTCGTCTTTCAATTTGTTGTTGTTTAAAAGCCTTCTTTTAAGTGATAGAAGCCTTCTCAAACAGTGCCCTTTATTGTCGGGTAGTGAGATGTCATCAGATTTGAAGGGTGCTGGTACTTGCCAATTTCCATTTGTATTCTTGTGCAGGCCTTTGGTAAATATTACTCCGAAGCGTTTATCCTCTATGAACTCGGATTGTTCAGTTCCACGAATTTTACGGCAATGGTGAATCTCGCTGTAGTCGAGTTCCATCATTAAGCGTACTTGCTTTGGGCTTGTTAGGTCTTTGGAATTCGTAAGGTTCTTGAAAGGAGGAGTTATAGACAATTCTTTGCAGCGATCTAAGAGCATTTCTCTTTCCACTATTACTCGATTGACCGAGGCTGCGTTGGGCGTTGGGTGCTTGTTTTTACATACACGACCTATTATTGTCCAGCCAAACTTGTATTGCTCTGCCCAGGGCTCTTCGTCGTTTCCGAAGATGACTTTAATTGGCTGAAAGGCAGCAGGAACATTTCGACCGATGAGTAGGCCTATATCGATATCGGGCGGTGCTGTATCTTGTCCGCAATGTGAGATAAAGGTTTTACTGGCCAGCTAATTGGGGTGTGGCGATGTCCTCATGTGAAGCGGGGATGTACTCTTGTTAGTACGCAAACGGAACTTTGATAGGTAGATAACAATTTTCTTTTGAGTAGATAGTCCAGTTACTTTCTTGGTTCTAATGGAGCTGGAGCCTAGGATTGTATTAACCTGTAGATCTACTTCTGGTGCATCTACTCTCATTTGTTGTTGTAAGTGTCGGAGACTGTGGATTGGTCATCCAAGATTGCATACGTTGTTAATTTCTTAGCTGGGTTGAATTGATGAGATGCTTGTAATAGGACGTTTCTAGCACACGACCTACTTGTTACCTCCTCCCCGAAGACTTACGTGGAAGCTGTAGATATATGTTTTACTTCAGGGGTATTAGATATATCTTTGTTGTCGGGCGTTGTCTGAGCGTTGTCTGTAGCGCTGTCAAATGTCTTTAGCGGCAAATGTCGCAGACTGGAGGTGTTTGATCACAACCGTCGGCATTATGCTTGCTGGGAGCCATACACCTAAAACAAAGTTTGTTCTTCTTAAAGAAGTCTCTTTTTTCTTTCAAGGTTAGCTCACGAAACTACTTACACTCGTTTAGGGTGTGAGACTTTGTTTTGTAGAAGAGACAGAGCTGATTAACCGCTAAGGGCCTTTTATCTGTAGGATTGTCTTCCGATTTCGTGTGCTTTGATGTTGGGGATGAGGCGTCTCGTTCACCAATTGTTTTCAAGGCCAAGTTAGTAGAGCCAGGTAACCTTTCACGTGGCTGAGGGCCAGGTGGTGGGAATGTACCAGGCGAATTTTGCGTTTGGTCTTTGGCTGTCTGGCAAAAAATGTGTGGAATGTTCATGCGATCGGCATGGAAGGTTACTTCTTCGACAAACTCAGCAAAGGTCGGGAATGCGTCGCAACCTTTCTTTTGTTGTAGGGTTTGCGCTGCCGCAAATTACTGGGAGCTTTTCCACCAGGCGTCATTATTGCCGATTTTAGGCCAGTTAGCCAGTTTGTTTTCAAAGTCGGTAGCTATAATCGCAGGGCGACCGAAGCGCGACTTCAGTTTCTCTCTTACTTCATTGTACGCTATTTCCGGGCTAGCGCTGACCATGTACTACAGTTGCTCAATGACTTTCTTCGCGTTTCCGTCCAAGTGCTGATACAGAAGACACATTTTCTGTTGAGCGCTGATCGGTGCGAATTCGATCAGAGCGTCGAAAGCTATTTCCCAGATAAAGAATTTAGTGTCCGACTCTTTACCAGTGAAAACGTCTGGCTTGGCTTGCGGGAGTCTTTGCAGCTGAGTTACCTTAGCCAAAGCCTCGGCAATCTGGAAGACACTGCCTGAATTTGGAGGAGCGTGATTGTGAACTTGAACGTACGGACTTGGTTTTATCTCATGGTACGAAGTAGCAGGAGAACTCTCAGGGGTGAAGGGATCGGGGTATGGACGTAGGTTATAGGCAGACGGATGTATCGGTTTCGGGCTGGTAGTGACAGCCGGAGCATGGCAAGGAATAGGAGTCAAGAGAAATTGATATAAAGCCGACGTGACTGGGGTACTGGCGCCAGCGGCGGTCTTAGGGGCTGTCAGGCTGTTTGTATTACTTAACACAAAGGGGTACGAGGTAGTTAGGTTGCCTGTGTTTGCAGAGGGGGCCGGAAGCTGAGGCGGTATTTGATAGTCTGTGTCAAGATGGATCGGAGCTAAGAGTCCTGTGTTAGGAAAGGAAGTGGCCGGCTGTCCTGTGTAATCGTAAGATTTGGCAGGGTACTTCATCAATTCAGGAAAGGATTTTACTTGATCTGGTGTGTCTGCATGGAAGTGAGCCTCGTGTCCCGTGTCGGTTGTAGGATGGGAGGTTACTTGATGTCCTTTGTCTAGGAAGGAGTCCGTTGGGAGTCCTGTGTCAGTGAGGGTCATGTAGGCTGAGTGTCCCATGGGAGGTGGGTGTCCTTTGTCAGTAAAGGGCGTGACTGGTAACCCTTTGTTTTCATTTAGAGGCGACAACAAACTTGCGGTCGACGTCGGAAGAGTGGGAGGAAATTCTGAGCGGTTTACAAACCGATCAATCGTCTTTTCCGTTTCCTTGGGAAATTGATCAGTTTCATCACAATCGAACGAATTTTGCTCTTTTTAAGGCCTCTTCATATACGGCTTCCTGTGCTAAAGTTTCGCGTAGCTGTTGTTGCAGTCTCAGCTTATTTGGAATTTTTTGTTGGTCTTCGATCTTGTCACTAAATTTTTATTTCTGTTCTAGCGCTGCACGTTTTGCTTTCACATTTATCAAAGTTTCTTTTAAAGATCGCGATGAACCGGATGTAGATGACCTTATCGAATGTCTTGACTTGCGTGACGACTTTGATCCCACGGATAAGGTTTCTTCTTTTTCCAGTTCCGTCTTCGTTTGCCGAGCACGTGCTCTTCTGTCCTTCTCCCTCGCTTCCCTTTTTTTTTTTGTTTCGGCTACGATAACAAAGGAACGGACTTACTTGATGTCTTCGGTTGGCTGCTCAGCTGCTTCCAGGGGTGGACATATCCTCTGGCTCGGATGAGCTCGCTTGGCTTGTAGACTTGAACTGTACAGAAATTCGACTGTAGCGGCGTTAGCTCCGATGGCGGAGAGATCCGCAAACTTAAAGAAGTAAAAGACTCACAGATTCCACAAGGCTAGTTTATTGTGTCGACTGTTACAACGATCCTGTTTGGTAGGACGTGTTGGGCGAGCGCTCTAGGGTTCGGAGGTTCTCTGGTTGGACCCAATGTTACCCGTCGAATTTCTGTGAGCCTTATGGACAATTACACAAATTTTTGCAGTATTCAAGCTAAGGTCACGCAAAAATTAGCGGAATGTCATTGTAACGTAAAATGCGGTAAAAGCTGGAAAACATCTAAAATACCGCGGAAATTAAGACACTCGGGTGTCGTTAGAAAACTCAAGTGGATGTTCGTCAATTCATAGGCAAGCTGTGTCTTGTCAGATCCTATTACAGCATTGCTGGCAGGTGCAAGTCTCAACTCGAAAAGAAGCTCATCAGAAAGAGCTCTTGGGAAGACTCCATGATCCTTCAAAATCTCATGATGGAATCCTATATTTGTTCTGATAAACGATTGAGCTTATTCTCATTGTGAACTCCTGATTTCTTCTTATCTTCAGCATTGCATCTGATCTTTCAAAGATCAAAAGACTGAATAACTTCTCTAAACATGCTCGCCCTCTCATTCTCAGTCAAGGAGAGGTCCTCATAGAACTTGTTTAGATCATAAACATCATTGTCCTGTGCGATTATTTCGGCGAATTTCACAGTCAATTTGTCAACAAGAGCTCTTGAAACATTGTTCACGATATAACTGTTTGCGTGACCACTAACTGCCGAGTCAAAGATAAGTGAAAAAGATCCTGGCACAAGGACATCTCTGTTATTAGGCTTTGTAACTGGGACTCTAAGGACTTCAGCTGAAGATGCCCTATTAGGGTTAAATGCTACTCTGTGAATTGCGCGGTCAGCCTTTAGGGTGTTTGACGTCATTTTTTTCAAAATCTGGGTTGGTTTTTTCCCTGACTTTGGTTTTAAAATAATAGATATTTTACTTTGAAATGGATGAGTTTGGAGATGCTGGCCCTCTTTTAGAGCACAGTGACGGTGATAATGATGATGATGAGGTCCGACCCAAGTTGTTCCCCCGGCGGTCTGCAGTCGTACCGGTCTCCCGTTGAGTTTCTTGATCATTGGTATCCACACTTCACAAATTTCGATTTCGTTATCCCTGTTGATGTTATCAGGGAGAAGTCTTATGTCAATTGCCTACTTGACTCTTCTGGTGTACCAGTGTGATTCTCGATCAATAAACTTTACTTCGTTCCAAGTTGTTGGCGCGCGCAGAAACGGCGGAGGTCTGGGATGGATTTTGAAAACGGAACAACATTCGTTTTATTTAAATATAAATGCGAATGTGGTCAGTTTCAGAGCATTTCTGTCAGCCACATTTATCTAAATTTAAATACGTGTTTCCTCTTTAACTATTCGTTGGAGATTTGATTTCTCAAGGAAATAACATTATCTACTCATTTAAAAAAAATTCAAATTACCCCTTGAATTTAATAATTTCAAGAAATTTGTTTTACATTTGTTTTTTCTGCTATCGGTAAGGATGATTAATTTGGTAACACATTAGTCGGCGAATTACTTAATTTATTCCTTAACTAAAAAAAAGAACGCCTTGACGCACTACAATCTTTTCTGTTTTAATTGCTTTAATTCCTTTTTTTTTACTTTTTGTTTCCATGAAGATTGTCATGAATCCTCAGGCTGTTCTATTGCTCACACTGGTAGCCGTTCCATGCACGTCTGCGAGTATGTTTACTTGTTATTTTGTATGATAAATTACTACTGGAACCGTTCGCAAGGAAACAAGTTTTTCAAGAAAACAGTCTAACGGTGATATTTTGCTTGGCTAATGCATCAAATAAACATAAAAGCTAAGTTTCACGCGCGTTATTGGCAAATGGACAGAACACAAACATAACAGCTTACCACGGGAGATAGCTTTATAAAAGAATGTCATAAAAAATACATGTAGGTCTGTACATAAAAGTAAAAACCTTTTGTAATAAAGCAAACTCAGAGTATGATGTATGAAGTAAATGTATCCAACAAAGCCCACTCCAAGTCTTCGTAGGTGCCTTCGAGAGTAAAGAAAGAAAACCATTGAAAACTATCTCTCAATGAGTAGTGTATTTGATGTGAATGTAATAAAAAGTTATCAAACGCGATCTCTGATGAAATGTTACAACGCAATGTTAATTTAAAAACATGTGTATATATATATGTACATATATATATATATATATATATATCTGTGTATATATATATATATATGTATATATATATGTATGTGTATAAACAAAAAAAACTCTAAATGTAAGCTGCGAACTGCCCTTTCTTATCATCACAAGGTTCGCAATACTTACAGCGCGAGCGCGAGATATAACGCAACCTCGACAGTCAAGGTGATAGTGTAAAAAACATCTAGTTAGCGTCAACGATTGGTCACGATTCGTGTGATTCTTTTGATCATCTAGTAACTTGTAGAGCCCATCAGTTTGCTTGTGCGAATCAAGAAAAGTGTATCCATGCGTCTCAACGCTGCAACAAATACAAGAACTGTAAAGATAGATCAGACGAAAAATGCAGTGAGTATCGTAATTTTTTAAATACATTTGTTGTGGGCTGAGCCTATCCCACTCCGAATGAAATGTCAAAGTAAGTTATACTTCCAAACAATTTTTTTTTTCAAAAAAAAAAAAAAGAAAAAGAAAAATTATTTACTGAGAACCCCACATTTGCAATAATATCTCCAGAATAGGGAAATATAAATATAAACTTTGACGCACATTACATGCAATGAATTTCACATCCGTCCATCTTTGGATACAGAGCTTCGATGATATGGAAACGATTGTTGTGATGACCACAATCACTTTAACAACGAATGAACTGAGCTGAAATTTGTTAAATGAGCTAGCATTAATTTACGTGATGTATTGAGCTAGCTAATCGTTGATATATTACGTTGAAAATGATAATTTTAGAAATAGAGTCATCCCTTGACATCGCCTTAATCGACTATCTAAATTGACCACAAAAAAGTTAACATACAAGCGGTATCAACGCAGATAATACTAAATTGCCGTCACGAATACATTCTTCTTTGACAGATGAATTGTCGTCGCCCATGGTAAACGACATTTACATTTTTCCTGAAGAAAAAATTACAGAGCTTAGTGGTATTGTCATAATACTAATAGACCATTTCAATAAATTTTCGTTTTCTTTCATGTTTCACCTGGACGAATCAGCTGGCCGTAAGTACTTTAAATTCAAACTGTGATCTTTTTGTGTGTCGTCTCAATGTGCACTGATACAATAACAGCATTAAGAAACTGTCGTATCATTAATTCGCCACTCCAAGTTGTGTTTAGTTTTTTTAACTGGTTCACATGTAGCCATCAGGGACACATGTAAAATTAAACATGATTGAAGTATGAAAAAGGGTTTTTAGAGGAACAAAGAAAAAGAATGAGGCATAACAAAAGAAAATTCAGTTGATTTCCTCTTGCTTGATAGGGAAGATAAAAACAAGAAAATTAAATTCATCAAGTTGTTCTTAGATTTCATTTTTTTATTATTATTTCCTTTGCCTTCTGTCAAGAAAGCTGATCGAAGTTCCTGGAAACTCTATTGAACGTAGTATCGTGTCCCTTCCTTTTTCCTTATCAACCCCCTTTTAATTCCCAAGTGGCCTTTTTTAAATGTCTTGCCTTTTCCTTAAAAAATGTAATGATTTCAAGCCCTTAAACTTAGCTAAAAGTTCATTCATTTTTAAACAAAAACAAAAAAAAAATAGGAAATTACAAAAAAAAAAAAGGAAAGGCTAAGGGTAAGCAGCAACCTTCTAGTTTCTGAAGACAATGTAGGTTAAATTTTATAAGGTGACATAGCTGCAACAACAGTAATTTGAAAAACAAAACCAAATATGTCGTAGAATAGGCTATTCGTCGTGGTAAATAACACTTGAAAGGGAAATATAATTGTTGGTCTCACGAAGTGGTCACCTCGGTGTGGATCGCGCCGTTGTTACTGCATTCTGCCAGTTTTCTCCATGCGATGAGGTCGATTGAGTACTCGCCACTTATATGCTGTTAAGACAGCAAAACTATTTAATGGGTAATAAACTCAGTAGCCTCCACTTTTCTCCAAAAAGATATGATAATCTATTTGTCCCTGGAAATCGTTGTTCTTCGAAGATCACATTTTCCGAGCTTTTCTTTCAGAAATTTGTTTATTCTTGAACAAACCATGTTCGCGGACTAATATCCAAGACTATTTTAACACCAAGAGGAGGCTAATGGTTATTAATAATCGGGTAGGCAAACTGAGCGTTGCAATAAGCATCACCATGTCTTGACTTCCAGTTTTTGATTGTTCATTTCCTTCGTCTTACGAGCAGAGGCTCAATGTTGCATGTCTTTCAATAAGCAATCATTGGGTGAGCTTGAGCAGGATAAAACAGATTATGAAAACGAAAACCGATCGAGGTCTGAGTTATTAATACAGACACAAGGTTTGATGATTTATGATCTCATGCGAAAACCAAATAACCCATTTCAGAATCGTTAAGTGCCTGCATCGAATTCTCGCGTGGGAGCGAGGCTTAGTTCTCACTTAGCGGCGCGAAAATATAAGTGTTCTTAAGAATTTCTAGAAGTTGTAACACAAAAAATAAGAAAAAAAATAAGACTAACCTCAATATGGTTCGTGGCTCCGAAGCTTTGTATCGGTAAAGTAATCGTAATTTGGAAGACCTGTCTTTCTTCGATTTCCTATGGACAATCGATTTTCTGTGTTTTTAAGTTGAAATTCTGCCGTATAGCTGATAGCAAGTTCGAAGAAGAGCAAAGGGAGGCAATAACTGGCGAGGAACGAGGATTCTCATCAAAAACACTCAACGGTTGACGTGTCTTAAACGGTTATGCAACACCAGCAACATTTCAAATCCACGAAAAAACTGAAAAAAGAATGAACGTTGAGATAAAGGTACTGAACAACCATCTTCGCCGAAAATATAAAGTGCAGCACCACTGATCCTGTAGAACATAATACGATCACACCTATGCCAAAACGCTAAGTAGTCATCATGGCCGCATTGCGGGGAGGCAATTTCCATTCGAACAAAAGCCGATGTTTCTTTAAACGATATCCAACAATGGCAAAACGACCAAGAGGAGTTAACTCGGTTACGTCAAGAAATGAAGCAATACAGCATAAACTGCGAGAAAAGCTTACTACAAACAAAAATTGTATATCAAACATCTAATAAAATATACTAGGACGAAAGAAACTTTTGAGACTTGAATAGGAATCTGTTATGACTCTCGTGAGGTTACGATTTGGGTAAAATGGGGAGGCGCATGGCCGAAATATTTCCTCGTCACAAATTACTCGTTCTTTCATTACCCAGCAGTGCTCTTTATGTAACATTCATATTACTCCTCTGGCAAATTAAAGAGGAAATTAAGTTGGTGGATGGAAGCTAGAGATATACCTGCGGGTTTGAGGCAATCCGTGATCTCATTGGTGTATAAACTATGTACTGATATGCTTTTCCGGCCCGATTAACGCCTGCATTTTGAGAATTCTTTCGTACAAAGTAGTGAATTTTTGATATGCAAATTGAGGTCGTTGAGAAGGGTCTCCTCTGATCACGCTGGTATGAAAAATATTTCAGCTGAAGTTTCCATATCTTGTCTGTGAACTAATTGAATACAACTTGTAACTCGTAGCAAGATAGAATTCCGTGAGCTACATTGTTGCAGTCGCTGCGCGCTGGACAAAATATTTGAAATTGACACTTTCGATCGCTGTTCACACTGAGGGGTGGTCTGGCCAAAAATCATTTTTGGCTTGTGGCGACGCAAAAAAAGAGAATTGGAGAACAACTAAACTATTTTTGAAACATGTGTCCTAAACCCTTTTCACGGGCAAAAAATAAAAGAAAACTTTTTTCCGACGGGAAGTCGAGAGGACCGCTCTTAGCGAGAGTGGCACTTAAATGTTCTGAGGTTCTCGACTGAGTGGTCATCTTTCCCAACTAAGTAGCCATACAAATGTGAACTCTGGTATTTTGACAAATTTTTGAGACCAAGAACCCCCAAAAAAAAAGGGATAAGGAGGTTGCCCCTCGTGTGTGTGGAGCTTTTTCTCTAACTTCCACTCAAAAGATTCCACGACTTCTTCGATTTTTTACACATTTTTACACAACTTTAAAACTTTCAGCCCTTCTCTCTCCCCTTATCACTCAGCTGAATTCCCCGATCGGAAAGATATTTTCTCAGTTTGTCTACCCTAATCGCGGAGAAGTTCTAAGTTTCTCTTGACGGTATTGCTATGTTCACCAAGCCTCTTTGGGATGTGATAAATTCAGTGCCAGTTACACGCGCTTAACAATTCGGAAATGAGTTATTTAATAATTGCTGTATTACATCCTTTTTTCGAATAATCTGCAAAAAGAGGATATTTCTCTCTAAGTTTGCAAAAAATTTGAGCACACTAAACGGGCGAAGGTCTAGGAAACTAGGCAGTATGCTATATCCTGAGTGGAATATCCGATGCAGATTTGGATTTATTATGCCAAATAAGCACGCTATCGTATATTGATTGAGTTAGCTCTCGACCAATCAGACTTTTCATAGTAATTCTAATGTATAATTATTGACGTTACTCGCATATCTATACAGGAAAGTGTGAGAACTATGAGTTCACTTGTGGAAATGGAAAGTGTCTCAGCAAATATCTTCGTTGTTGGGGGGGAAATGACTGTGGTGATAATTCAGATGAACAACAGTGCCGTAAGTGTGTTTTTACTAACACTTCTGTCTTATATTGCAATCACCTTTCCTCTGGGCTGATGGCTAACAGTACTTTTATTCAAGTCAGCCTGTATTTAACATGTCAAGATACAAACAGATACTCTCTTTCAATCTCTCTCTTTTTTCTTCAAACATCAACGAAATCATAATAGCAACTTTAATGTGGACCAAATAGGAAAAATGATTTTTTTTCTTATTGTTGTTATTACTGACTACATAGTATGCTTTGCTCCGCTTTCCATTTGAGTTGTTCTTTGTTTTGTTTTCCTT
This sequence comes from Pocillopora damicornis, assembly GCF_964200805.1. Lineage (NCBI taxonomy): Eukaryota > Metazoa > Cnidaria > Anthozoa > Scleractinia > Pocilloporidae > Pocillopora > Pocillopora damicornis. Next base: position 12,733,907 of record NC_142674.1, on the reverse strand, counting down.
TTCCTTTTCTTTTTTTAATTTTGTGTGTGTTTATTTTTAGCTGCAATTGCAATGACCAAGTCCTGGTCACTCAATGTTGAATTAATTTGTGACTGTTTTCTTCTTTTCTCAATTTTCAAAACATTGACACGGAAACACTAGCTCCGCGTAAGTATCTTTTGGATATTTCGTTGACTTCCTCTCCTTAGAGAGCGGTCATTTTACTTGCTTTGTAGGGGAAGGGGAAGGGGAAGAGAGAGGGGGGTAGGGTGTGGATAGTTTTGTTTGTGTCATTTCAAATTCAGTTTTAATATACAATTTTTATTTTCCCTTTCCCATAGTGGTCGTGTCCAAATACCAAAAATCTTTGCAGGTGTTGAGGGTCCTCAATAGGTTTTCTGGGATCCGGGATTGGGCTTACTTGCAGGAGCGAGATGCGGGATCGTCACTATGAACGGCACACGCGAATCGGCAATTTTGAGTGGCGGGGTTCGGGAAACAATAACCGAAACGCACCGAGAACGGGGCATCCGCTGACGAGAATTTATAAAGAGATTGATCTACGTCAAAGTCCTAAAAAGCCTAGCTTCCCACGCAGCCGTTTTTATGAGATCGTGTTCCACTTCTTTCCGCAAACGCGTTTATAACCTGGTGAGTCCTACGACAATAGAAGTGGAGAGTGCGTACTCAGTTGTGCATTTATTACAAAGATCCACTTTGCACGGTGTTAATTTACGCAAGAAACTTTGGAAATGCAGCCAGAGAAGCCTTAAAGAGGACAACCCAGTAGGTGGTGTATTATTTTACAAATTCAAAGTCTTTGTATCCTGTACCCGAACTTGCCATGATCCTGTCGGCCATACCGGTATTCAAATGATATCACCTGTACCAATAGCACCATAGAATATGCAGAACATGAAGGACTGGGCGCAAACATTTTGGTGTTGCGGTGCGTCAGATGGCAAAAGCTGGAACTCTCCCGTCGTACCTCGATTAGAGAAAAATTCAGCCATGTCAATCGCTCAGCTTCGAACTGTCTGACCTCGAGGGGCAGCAAAAAAAAAAAAAAAAAAAGACAGACGAAGAGGAAAATGAGATATTAGAGTAAGATTCCCTAGCAGTGATGAAGAATCGAATGAGTCATTTCAGATGTGATGATGGTCACTCTATCTTTGGAACGAGATACTCATTATCTCCGCGGAAGATTTTTTCCCGCTTTGGAGGAAGTATTCGCTTCAACAGCAAAATTGTTTTCAGTTGAGTTTTCGTAATTTCCCTTGTTATGGAAGCAATGGGATTGCCGTCACCTTTTTTTTTTTTATGAACTTGTTAACATTGTTATTCGTTTCCTTGATAATGACCTGTCTGTACTAATATGCTTATCCGTGATCGAAGTTAAAACGAAAGGAAATCGTTACCGTGACTGATGTACGTTATTCGTGAAAAACTTTGAAAACTTCTAAAATGAACGGTATCGTTTGGGTGAAAAAAGATAAACTTACGACTTACGGTGAGCAAAGACTTCAACAGATCAATGTTGGTAGAGAAGATCATCACCCATCGAAAAGGCCCTTTCAAGTTGAGGAAATGGACTAAGAACAAAAATTTATGATCAGGATCGGGATTGGCCGGTATAAACCGTCGGGATTACGGGACCTAAGTCGGGATCGTGCGATTAAAGAACCCTATTGGGGACCCTTAGCGTTTGTTCATGATATGTAAATCAGAGTCTGACATTAAGCATAACATCAAGTTTATTTTAAAACTCAACTTATTCAAGTAAGATTTTAGCTTTAATTACATGTTTTGCATCAATGCAATAAATACTTTGACTCTTTTAGAGAACCGTAATTTACATAGCCAGGTTCCCTAAAGAACGAAGAAGGGAAGGGGGGGAGGGGGAAGTGGAGATGAGATAAATGAAAAACTCAAATTTCAACGGTCCCTTCTTTCATCTCCGTTATTGACGACTGACCCTTCCTATGTTCTCCATGAGAAAACCATGTGAAACCCCCCAGAGTTCTCCCCCTACCTCTCTTCCCCCCAGATGAGTGATGTTGACTAGTCCCTTATGTGTGGCTACCGGTAAACTCACCCCCCCCCCCAAAAAAAAAAACCCCTATGTGCTCGCTTAGTTAATCATTTATTCATTGTTTGTCCTTCATACTTTCCTATAAGGTTTACGGGACAAAGCTATTGAACTTTTTTCCAAGCGTAGAAGCTACCTTCTTGGAGAATTTAGGCGTGTGGGATTCACATTTGTTTCACAATCTGTTTTTATCTGTCTTTATAAGCAGAGTCTTGATTACGAAATATTTATTAGAAATAGCTGATTTCATTCTAATTTGATTTGGTTTTTTAACGCTTCCCCTATATCATACACTTAACGTTGAAATTAAGTTTCAAAAAATGAGGGAAGTTAAACGTGTTTATACTTGCCTGTTTCGTATACATTGACCTTGTTTTTAACTACCTGGGCCAACGATCAGGAAAATAATATCTTCCCAGGTTTACAGCAAGAAGAGAAGTTCTGGCAACAAAACTTACATAAATTCTTCCTTCTCTAAAGCAGAAGCCAAAACGTTTGAAACAACATGCTCCCCTGTTGCTAAGGCGTTGATATCGACTGTGTACTAACCGGTGATTTTCCTTTTCTTTCCTCTTTCTACGTTTTTAATGAACTGCTCCTCGGAAACTACAGGAAGTAAGTGGTCCTACAATTTCATAATTTAGATGTTATCTCTTGCATGTCATAATTATAACAAAAAAGCTGTTAACCACATTCTAGCCGTAACCTTTCTTTGCTAACTAAACACTACTAGCGGCATAAGAGAAGATCGGGAAGAGGGATCTGCCTTTCGGTCTGGAAAAAACCCATGGTATGAGATAATATGCCCAGGCCAATAAGAATTATATTTCACGCACTACTCAGGAATCTTTCAATTTTGCATTTAACCTGTTTTGAACAATAGAACAATAGATCTTTTTTTTTCCGCTGCAAGGAAAATCTCATAACACCACGATCATGGGGAAAAAAACTGTGGTTATAATCCATCAATTGTTTTTGTACCCGTATTAACATTTGCATCCGTTTTACATAGGAGACACTCTTTCCTTGCCAATTAGAACTGAGTCATTTCGTTACGCGAGTAATCTTTTAGAGGAAGGGTAGCTCGGAGACCAAAATGAACTCAGGGTTGTCGGAACAGCAACAAGAAGATTTATTCTAGAGAATGAACGTAGTTTCCACGAAGTAAAACTCTTACTTACTTGGCCACCGCCAAACTGCAGTTAATCTTGATAAATTCACACGACCTCCGCAAACTTCAATAAATACTGCTTCGTCACACTTGAATGAACACGCCATAGTCAAGCTCTCTTCGCCTGTGAAAACTGGTTCAACCTTCGCTTGGACTCGCCTACTTATATACTTCACAATAAATATCTAGAACTTTCTAAATAGTCTAATTATTGAAAGAATACAAAATAAACCGCTTTACGAAACGCTTGCGCAATACACTAAAATAAACAAACTATGACCTCTCGCGAAGCTTCTAGAAGGTCATGCCGTCACGCACTACAATTTTTCGTAACACATCTTTGTTTCCTTTTTCATCATTAATTAATAAAATAGTCTTAGAGCATCGAATTGATGTGTTTGATCAGCTTTACATAATCGATGAATTAATTTTTTTTGCTCACTTATTATCAATATTTTCATTCTTTTTTTAAATTTACTCTCCCTGAATTAATTGTCATTATTTTCTTTCCCTATTCATGCACTGCCTTTGTCAAATTAAACAGCCTGTAAGTGATGAACGCAATTTAATGAGGCAACTGAATTAAATAACTTACTTAATAGCAAAATAATACAACAGAAACGTGTATAGTATGCAAAACACAGTGACTGATATAATATATGTGACCCTCCACGGGATTCGGGGAATAAGATGAACGCACGCACACTGTACGCTCGCACGCTAAAAGAAAAGAACTAGCTTTTAACACGTTAGCAGCGTGTTAGTTACTCACCTCATTAACTTCGCAGCCATTGTCTGCTTCGCACGGTAGAAACAAAGGAACGTGTTAAGATCTTGCTCGCAACTTTGCACGATACAACACAGTGACCGTGCCAATTTTAGAACACGCCTCTTTAAAGTTAACGTTACTTTTTTTGTACCTGGAGCCAGAAATATGTTGCTAAAGGATTCACAAAGATTCGGTACTGAGCTTATTAACCTTTAACTCCCAGATGTTATTAACATGAAACTTCTCCCTATAATACCCATACATTATTCAGCAAACAGGTAATGAGAATATTCGAGCTTATCAGGTAGAAGCGGCTATCTTGATCTAACACCACGTCCACATAACTAATTTACAAGGAAATGCGTAGCAGCTACAGGGGAGAATTAACAACAGATCTTGGGAGTTAAAGGCTGTGTGAAGCGATGAGGATTTATATTTTACAAGGTAAGAATTAAGTTTTAAAAAAGTAATTCGTGTGTTCAAACTGAGCTCCTCTGGACCTTGTGAAACACGTTGTGCTCACTGAATTCCCTATGAAAATCCTGAGGGAAAGAGCCGTGATTTGCCGGGAATGTTTCATTTTTTATTACAACTTTCGGATAGGACAGAAGATCTTCTGTATTTCCGCCTATATTCTCTAAGTAATATACTTTACAAACACCATTCTCACGATTAAGAAGCTGACAAACACAAGTAACAAAGTGAGCTGGGTTGTACAAGATAGGCTGGCGTGTTAAGGAACAAAGGAACTTAGCGTGTTAAGAAAAACAAACAAAATCTAGCGTGTTATAGAAACAAAGCTTTACCGTGTTAGCCAGATACGAACAATGTTTACGGACACACTTTCCAAAATCAATTGTTTTTGTGCGCATTTCTGCACGGTAAGCGTGTCATGCCATTAGCGTACGAGGGTGTTATAACTTGCCGTTTGTGTGCTTTCACCTTCTTCCCTGAAACTCCGTGGAGGGTGACATATGGTATGAGAGTTTGACTTTCTAAATCAGTCGTTGTATCATATCTATATTCAATAGCATCATTGAAGAACGAGGGCCAGTTTTCAGTCTGTAGTGATGATCAGTAGGAAGCTTCTTAATACTACTTTGATTTACTGAATTTTCATTGAACCGATCAAGTGTTTTAACGCCTGAACTCTACTTATCCCAATCTTTTTCTCTGCTGTCTATGTCAACTATGCTGGATGAAATAATCACATCAGGTGGTAAGTGAAAACGTAAAAATAATTGTTTGCAGAATCATACTGATACATCGAGTCCTCCTTGGTTTTACAATAGGGACTTTAAGATCCAACAACGCGGACGTCGTCAAGTATACCGAAGCCGCGTGGGGCCTGTGTCGAGGACGCCGTGTTCGTGGCGGGAAATTTTAAGTTAAGATGGCGGGATTCAACGACGCGGCTACCCGCAGATAGAATAAAAAGAGTAGTGAAATTACTTTATTTCTGAACAACAGAAACCGATTATAGTATTGTTTTCAGTGCAAATGGCGACTTTTAAAGAAACTCGCGAAATTTTGCTGGCCAGCTATGCCTCTAATATCATTACGATTGAAGAATATGCTTTGCTTTTCGAAGAAAACAGTTCAAACAACTTGGATTTTCCGCACTATAACTACCCGCCGTTTAACTTAGAGAGCCAAAGTGAAGCCGAGTGTAGGGCAAACTTCAGGGTGGAAAAGCACCACATTTCTCTGGTAGAAGATGCTCTTCAAATTCCGCAATACTTCGTATGCGACCAGGGAACTGTTTGCGAAGGAACAGAAGGGCTTTGTATGCTTCTGAATTGATATTCCTTTCCTTGTCGATACTCAGACATGATACCTATTTTCGGAAGGCCAGTACCAGAACTTTGCATGATATGCAACACCGTAACCGGTTTGGTGTTTGAGGCCATGAGAACTGTCTTGTCTTGTCTGTTCAGAAATATGAGTGAGCCTGACAAGAAAATACAAAAAGAAATGACGAATGCAGCCGGGATGATAAAACTTTCGATATACAAAGAAAAAGTGCCAATTTACTGTGTTTTTGTAACTGAAATAAGTCGAAATACTTACAGTTTGTTGACAACGTGAAAATGCTGTCCAGCGCGTTCGTCTTGAGCAAGGACGCGACTTGGTTACGTCACGATCATGCGCTGTGGTGATCATTTTGGTATTTTTACTTCCGGTCAGCTTCAGTCACGTCCGCGTTGTTGGATCTTAAAGTCCCTAATGTTTTCTACGTTGTTCTCTCTCTCTAAGCTAGGATTCTGACAGACAATTTTTGGACGGGAAACTCATGTTGTTTTCGTCCTTTTACTTTTTGTTGATAACGATGACTGTTAACAGGAAGTACTCATCGATTAAAGAATTGGATGCATATGCAAATTTTTTATGTAGGAAGGTGATAAACTCTAAGTTATTGATTCAATTTCGTAGCTTGGGATAGAATATAATAGATTGTCTGATCTTGAAAGTACGTTAGCGAGGTGACCATCAGTTCGGTATCATTAAGAAGTTTTGAGAGAAGGATTTAGATTCGCAGCCAAATGAAAGTCAACTTTAGATATAGCCTCGCTTGAATGTGCCCCTCTAAAGGCATTGGTATCGCGAAACTAACATATTGAAACAAATGTCAACGAGATTTTCTGATGAAACGATTTGTTATTAAACTTTAGAATTCGTAGATGTTTGAATTACAAGTGAGGGTTAATGTTGGGTTAGGGGAGGGGTAGATGGGCAGTTGCCCAGATGCTGATATTGATCCAATCACTTCTTAGGCACGAACTCTTTCAATAGAAAACAAGAATGGCAACCGAGCGCCATGTTCATTTAAACACTGAATAGAAATGATCGTGTGTTAAAGTTTATGATGAGATTATCTTTCAGCAATTTCTCCCTCAATACTCGCTGCCGAGTACTTTTTACGATTATGAAGGTTATTATTATAATCTTCATTCCTGGATAACTATGAAATTTACATATTTGAACACATGCTGAAGTAACATGACATCAGTTAAGATGACTTAACACGCCAACCCTACAGTGATTATCGCTGGTCACCATTATTTTATTTCTTTGATCTGTCCATCAAAGTCCTCGTCTTCGAACCAGTTTCATGGCTGGCAGTGAAAATCATCGGTAGCTTACATCGTGCGGTAGATCTGTCTGTTTTGTGTATTGCGATAACCGGTGAAATTAGACGTAATCGTTGCTCTTAAGTCCACGAACAGTCACAAATATGTTATTATCGATCATACGTAAATTTCTGACATATAAAAGTATCATCATCGATTGCTATAAGTCAATTGGTTTTCGTAATAACCATTCGCGAACTTAACAGAACTGGAAAACTGATTTATTCGCTGTAAAAACCCCGTATACAATTCACAGTGGAGTAAAACAGTCACGTTAAAGTCGCGCACCGAAAAAAAGCTAAAGTTAGCAATTTTTATCAATTGATTGAATCAAATTGGTTTCCGTAATAACCAGTCGGGATGATTTATTCGCGGTCGGTGACCATTGACAAACCTCATTGAACGACTCAGAACCACTGTTGTGGAATATTTGTAAGGAGCAGAAAAGAATGCAGGGTCGTGGTTGATTTGGTGGCAATTTTCTCGGCAAATTTTCACTGCTTTGTTGCAACTTTAAACAAGTTCATTGAAACAACATAATGTCCGTATGTAGAAGATAAATCAACAAAGCTTCCCTGGGTGTCTTGAAAGAAAATCTGAAACAGCAAAAAAAAAAAAAAAAGGGTTAACTAGTTTCAGAGTTGAAATCAAAATTTTAATGGTTTACATCGCTGGGTATTTTACGTAGTGTTTACTACTGGACGTAAATGTTTTCAGTAAAAACTTATAGGGACAAATACATAGATATCGCGTAACATGGCTTGTTTGTTTACTTATTTAGTATTATTATTGATTTTATTATCTTTTTTTCTATCATAATCATTATAATTATTAATTGTTATCACAATTATTATTGTCTTTTTTCGTGATCGAGGATAGTATCGTACGTTGATACAAAAAATAATTTCGGTATGTCAAGAAAATTAAAGTTTGTTAGGCAACAATATGTTTTGGCAAACCAGTTATATGTACATGTTAGGCATCAATGTTTGAAGTGTAAGGTGGACTAGTTTTGTAAATAATCCTCTTTATGTAAGTTATGTCATCCTTAAGTTGTATCATTAGGTATGTTAGTAACTTTTTGATGTGTTTTTGATTGCCGTTCATTGATCTCTAGCCCAATAATCTAAAATAAAGGGGAATGTTTCAA
>NC_142674.1:12683118-12720618 GCF_964200805.1 Pocillopora damicornis | reverse complement strand
TCGTTCTCTTTTTTCTTTTTTTTTCTTTTTTTTTTTTTTTTTTTTTTAACACACGGTACACTGTTTTCCCATAAGCGAATTTGTGTCTATTGCCTCAGCTTGCATTAAAATTTTCCTCGAGTCCTCGTTAAAATTAACAGAAAGTGCTTAAAACACTTAGACTTGGCAAAACTATCAAATGAAACCTGAAATAGCGGACAACAAACTGAATTACTATAAAATATTGAGTGCACATGCACTTTTGTGAGAAGTTTTTGTTCTTATGCAAAAAGTCCGATCAGTTTGTCGTTAAAATTTTCTTGAAGCAAAAACATGCCAACTTCTCCTTCTCTACGAGCAGCTTAGAGAATTCTAGTCGAGAACCACGCAGCGGAAATTAGGGCTTAAAAAGGGAGCAGTTAGTTACTAAACTGCATTTTAAATAAAAAATCGATACGTTTCATTAAATAGAATCCCTCTTATTATTAAAATCCGTGAGTTCACCCCTTGAGGCGCCATTCTATAGGAAAGGAAGATGATTTAGTTTTCAATGGGTATACAGGCAAATATACAATAGTTTCTTGACCAACCAAAGCGCGCTTTTTGTATCAGTTAAGCTTTGACATAGTTTCCTTAAAGTATGAAGAACTGTCTGCCTCATTCAATCATTACTTAAATGAAAGTACCAAGTGTCTTTCAAGAGCCAAATGAACTTTAATTCGACTAGGTTTGGACTTGTGCACCATAACTTAGATGAAGTAGTTGTTGTTGATGTTTTTTTAATTTTGTTTAATTTTTTTTCAACTGTACTCAATATTTTGATATAGAGGTTTGTCACAGCACTTTTCAAGTGGCGAAATAAGAAGACCGGTTGTAGCCCAATCAGATCAGATCAGCGGAACGCGCAGACCGTAGCGCAACTTCCTTGGCCTCCTTACCGAGAGTAAAATTAGTTATGATTTCCCCAATAATATCGTTAACTAACAGTGATCGGAAAACATGTTACTTTCTTTCTTTCTTTTATCACCCATCATGGTAACAACCAAACAATTGTGTTCTCTGCGTATTCTTCTAATTTTTTTCACGGAATCAATCACAAATAATATTTGTGAAATAAAGTGGTTGAGAGTAATCTAATTTAATCAAAAGGGAACGAACAAACCCTAACTGGCCTCCTTTCCAAGAGTAACATGATTAAAATTTTCCAGTCTGCCATTCTTGAGTGATGGTGTGCTTATAAGTGTTGTTTTCTTTCTTTTTTAACACACCTGCTGATAACAAACAAACTCGTTAGTTGGTAAGTACTTACATACTTTGCTACGTATCTATTTGCAAAATTTGTTTTAATAAAACGACATACATATAGGTCATTAACGTTCAAGTTGTGAGAAAATAGATCATTACTGAGTTTTTTTCAAGTAATCAGTCCGAAGTAATATTTGTGAGATAAAGTGGCTGAGAGTAATCTAATTTAATCAAAAGGGAACGAACAAACCCTAACTGGCCTCCTTTCCAAGAGTAACATGATTGAAAATTTCCAGTCTACCATTCTTGAGTGATGGTGCGCTTATAAGTGTTGTTTTCTTTCTTTTTTAACACACCTGCTGGTAACAAACAAACTCGTTAGGGTGTAAGTACTTACATACTTTGCTACGTATCTATTTGTAAAATTTGTTTTAATAAAACGGCAAACATATAGGTCATTAACGTTGAAGTTGTGAGAAAATAGATCACGATTGAGTTTTTTTTCACGTAATCAGTCCAAAGTAATATTTGTGAGATAAAGTGGTTGAGAGTAATCTAATTTAATCAAAAGGGAACGAACAAACCCTAACTGGCCTCCTTTCCAAGAGTAACATGATCAAAATTTTCCAGTCTACCATTCTTGAGTGATGGTGCGCTTATAAGTGTTGTTTTCTTTCTTTTTTAACACACCTGCTGGTAACAAACAAACTCGTTAGCCTGTAAGTACTTACATACTTTGCTACGTATCTATTTGAAAAATTTGTTTTAATAAAACGACATACATATAGGTCATTAACGTTGAAGTTGTGAGAAAGTAGATGGCAGTTGAGTTTTTTCACATAATCAGTCCAAAGTAATATTTGTGAGATAAAGTGGTTGAGACTAATCTGATATAATCAAAAGGGAACGAACAAACCCTAACTGGCCTCCTTTCCAAGAGTAACATGATTAAAATTTTCCAGTCTACCATTCTTGAGTGATGGTGCGCTTACAAGTGTTGTTTTCTTTCTTTTTTAACACACCTGCTGGTAACAAACAAACTCGTTAGTTGGTAAGTACTTACATACTTTGCTACGTATCTATTTGCAAAATTTGTTTTAATAAAACGACATACATATAGGTCATTAACGTTGAAGTTGTGAGAAAGTAGATCACGATTGAGCTTTTTTCACGTAATCAGTTCAAAGTAATATTTGTGAGATAAAGTGGTTGAGAGTAATCTAATTTAATCAAAAGGGAACGAAAAAACCCTAACTGGCCTCCTTTCCAAGAGTAACATGATCAAAATTTTCCAGTCTACCATTCTTGAGTGATGGTGCGCTTATAACTGTTGTTTTCTTTCTTTTTTAACACACCTGCTAGTAACAAACAAACTCGTTAGAGTGTAAGTACTTACATACTTTGCTACGTATCTATTTGCACTTACCATTAAACTTACCATTCTTGAGTGATGGTGTTGGTTGTAACAATTTTCCTCTTCCTCTCCTTCCTCTGTATTTTTCTGTATTCACGTGCAGCGCGCAGTATTTAAACAATTAGCCAATCATGTCAAAGAACTCTAACCTCGACATTGGAAAACTGAAATTTTTCGCGTACTTTTTATTCTATTTTATTCAATTAAATCAGATTCGAGCTTAGCACCCTCACCGAGAATAAGGATCATTTAATCCCTCGCTCTTATCCTTATTAGGAGAACATTGAAAAAAAAACAAACAAACAAACAAACAAAAAAACAAAAACCAAAGACAGACCAGATTGGAAAAAAAAAACTGTAACTTAGCTTTCCTGGCCTTTCTTTCTTTCTTGTCTGATCTTTCTTTCTTGTCTGAAAATGAAGATTAACGATATCCACGCTAACATCCTTTAAGAAAAGTGCACTAATTAATCTTTTTTACTTCCTTTTATCACTCCGGATGGTAACAAACAAACCTATCAGATTGTAAGTACCCATTTGTTTTAATAACTTAATTTTGATATTGCCGTTTGAGCGGCCTCCGGGTTGTATTTACATAAAGTTGAATTTGGATATTTCCAGTTCTTTATGTAATTAAAAGTGATATATCCAAATTAAATCATGCACAAAAACTACAACTAACGGCCTATTCTTTTTAAAACTATATTAAGATAACTAAATATCTTCATACTGTAGAACTTATCTTTAAAAGATTATCCATTAAAAAAGTAACAAAAAGGCGGAACAGAAAGTGAATAGGATTACGTTGGACGCTAGTCACATCATTCTTGGGCAGTTGAATACTGTCGCAATAGCGTGGAATTTCTCGAAAGAAATGTTCTACCTGTATTTAAAAGATTTTTAGTAACATGTGCATACAGCCGTCGTTCCAAGTCGTTGCGCTGGCAGTGCCCGTGGGCAATCTGAAGCCCTTGGTTTTGATTGGTTACCCGAGCGGGCAAGATAAGCCCATCTTTCTCCCTTGGGATTGCCCGACTAATAAAGCTCGTAAATTTTAGACAATGTTGGTGATGCAGTCGCAAAAAGTGGCAGAACGTAATCAAAACAAAGGAAGTAAAAACGGCTGTAGTGTGTTTATTGCGCTGCAAACACAGTTGGTTTCCTATCCCACCTCTCGAAATCAACGAGTTATTCTTGATTTTTAGCAGACCGAAAGTTATCGCAAAAAAAATGTGGAGCCCTTTGAGCATGGGTGCACTGGATAAGTTTTGAATTCTTTTTGTATCTCTATGGGTGGTAACAAACAAACTTATCATAACAAAAGTACCCATTTATTGTGCTATTTATTTTTGTAACTTCTTGGTCTACCTGGTATTTCTGTAAGCTGAGCCCATCCAGCTAAATTTATCTTTACTTTGGGTTGTATTTTTTTAAATTTAAAGAAGAGACTGTGCAGTTCTATATTAAACGCTAGGATCGAAAAAGATGATGATATGTTGGAAATTGGATAAAGGGGCAATGTGCTTTAACAGTCGATTTTCTTTTTCAACACTTATAACAAATCTTTGTTTTTCTTTTTCTTTTTCTTTTACCGGCATTCTTCAAAATCAATCGATCTCCAGGCAGTAAGTAACATTCAATGTATTTAGTTATACATATGGCAGAAATTTTTATGTATTTACAGGCCAGAAAGTATTTTGAATTGAGCTATAACTTTAAACCGTTAATTTCTTACTTCTTTAAACTTTTTTTCCCCATTTGTTACCGGATAAATCAGTTGGTAAGTTTTTACTTTCATTATCCAAACGAGCTTTAATCGATAACGCTTTTTACTCATTTACTCAGGCGCTTAAAGTTGGTGTCGGCTCAGTTCCAAATCGCCGTCAGAGCTCATAAGCATATGCATAGGGCAAGCTTTTTACACATTTCACATAGAGGCCTAAAGAGCTAGTCATAAACCATGTGAAAATGCTTTCTTAGATAGCTAGCAGTGCCCATTGGTGAGATGGAATCCTGTCAGTTGACAATGGAATCATAAAATAAAGAGCGATAGTGACCAGTCAAAACCAAGAAAACTTAATCGAGCACACGCCATTATTGTTGGCATTCTTGATTCTTGTTGAAGTGAATATTTTTCTGTAAAATAAATACTTTATCGACCAAGCTTGTTCGGTAATGATGGCTGGATATTAGCCTCGTTCTTGGCGTTATCAGCCCTCATGTCCTCCCGCTTGGTCAATAAAGCATATGTGAAGTGGATAACATTTTTGCGTGCCTTACAACTGCCTCTCATTTTCTCTATGTAATCCATATGTTAAATACCGGTGAAAAATGTTGCAAGAAAGTGACTAGCATCTTTACCATCTCCTGAACTCCCGAACCTTTGGACAGCCAGAGAAGAACGCAATTTTAATTTCGGCAATGCAATTTATCAGTAATTCGTAGACAGTGATCACAACTCCAGAAGTGGTTAGACTATACTTAAGGTCCATTCGATCATTGTTCGCCAAGAGGAGTTTTACACTTACTTAAAAATAAATTTGTTCCTGGCTGTTATTGCTATAACTTCAAGCTTGGTAATTTTACTTACCTCGATCGCATTAATTTACTTTTCTGAATACCAGTCGTATTGAGGAATAAATTTTCTTCGAATTATTTAAAGTGTACTCAGTACAAATGTCATAAAAGATTCAAATTATTTTGATTTGCACAATGATCAATCGAAAATGTGTCCAGCGGAAGTTTAATATTTCGTGATTAGTACTAGTAAACATAATCAGTTGCACACGATTGCCTTTTATTTATTATATTTTTTTTCGGAGAGGGTGGGGGGGGGGTAAATTTTGAAAAAGAAAAAGATTGAATCATAAAATCGTTCTCTAAAGTAACAGCAACGATTTACGAATCGTTGTGCTCTTCATTGCATATTAATGTTAAGCGAAAATTAACATTTTTTCCTTTGATCTTTGTTTCTCTAAAATCTGCGATGGATTAAAGAGCGTAAGTATTTTATCTTCTTTTTTATGTAGTCATGCCCTATTTTGAGTATTTCTGTCAGAAAGTCCAGCTCATTACTCGCCCACCAGCCTTCTCCTATGGCCTTCCATGCCTGGTGTGGGAGTGGAATGGTTTAAGGTGTAGAGGAAAATTCGGTTGATCTTTATCGCAATTTCTTTTAGCTGTATACACCTTAGCTTTGTCTTTTTATCTATGTTTGCCAACGCCTTATGGGCGGTAATTTCCCTGCACGCGGTCAAGATATCATATTTTTTGCTTATGAATTCAGCTGGCTTGCCTCTGTCAGTTGTTCCCGGCTCAAAAGGGACAAAATGAATGATCTTATTGAACTTCTGTACGCCTGTCTGTGACTCCATCGCACAGCAATCACCACGATAAACAATAATGTTGAATGTGCAGCCTTCAAGCTTGTCAGTTTGTAGAGAAAAAAATAAAATGTTGAGTTTATCGGCGCAATAAACCACTCAGTATGTTGGGAGAACACGACAATAGTTTGTAAACCATAAGCCAGAGAAAAGTAACAAATTATTTCAACGTTTTGACGTAAGAGAAAAAAATAAAATATTAAGTTACATTCTTCTTACATTGTAAGTAAGAACTGTGTCTTAAGAGTTAATGGTAGTTTGGGTGTTAATCCATTCGCTTTTTTTCTCTTTTCAATTTTCTTTTAATCTGTTGCACTGACCCACATTTGACAAATCAGGGTGTAAGTAACGTTTTCTTTGCTTAATAGCGATCAAACCACACTTTCTATCGGTTAATCGGCGTATTAAACCACTTAGTATGTTGGGAGAATACGACAATAGTTTGTAAACCATAAGCCAGAGAAAAGTAACAAATCATTTCAACGTTTTGACGTAAGAGAAAAAATTAAAATGTTAAGTTGCATTCTTCTTGCGTTGTAAATGAGAACTGTGTCTTATGAGTTAATGGTAGTTTGTGTGTTAATCCATTTGCTTTTTTTCTCTTTTCAATTTTCTTTTAATCTGTTGCACTGACCCACATTTGACAAATCAGCATGTAAGTAACATTTTCTTTGCATAATAGCGATCAAACCACACTTTCTATCGGTTAATCGGCGTATTAAACCACTCAGTTTGTTGGAGAACACGACAGTAGTTTGTAAACCATAAGCCAGAGAAAAGTAACAAATTATTTCAACGTTTTGACGTAAGAGAAAAAATTAAAATGATAAGTTACATTCTTCTTGCGTTGTAAATGAGAACTGTTTCTAATGAGTTAATGGTAGTTTGTGTGTTAATCCATTTGCTTTTTTTCTCTTTTCAATTTTCTTTTAATCTGTTGCACTGACCCACATTTGACAAATCAGGGTGTAAGTAACGTTTTCTTTGCTTAATAGCGATCAAACCACACTTTCTATCGGTTAATCGGCGTATTAAACCACTTAGTTTGTTGGAGAACACGAGAGTAGTTTGTAAACCATAAGCCAGAGAAAAGTAACAAATCATTTCAACGTTTTGACGTAAGAGAAAAAATTAAAATGTTAAGTTACATTCTTCTTGCGTTGTAAATGAGAACTGTGTCTTATGAGTTAATGGTAGTTTGTGTGTTAATCCATTTGCTTTTTTTCTCTTTTCAATTTTTTTTTAATCTGTTGCACTGACCCACATTTGACAAATCAGCATGTAAGTAACGTTTTCTTTGCGTAATAGCGATCAAACCACACTTTCTATCGGTTAATCGGCGTATTGAACCACTTAGTATGTTGGAGAACACGACAGTAGTTTGCAAACCATAAGCCAGAGTAAAGTAACAAATCATTTCAACGTTTTGACGTAAGAGAAAAAATTAAAATGTTAAGTTACATTCTTCTTGCGTTGTAAATGAGAACTGTGTCTTATGAGTTAATGGTAGTTTGTGTGCTAATCCATTTGCTTTTTTTCTCTTTTCAATTTTCTTTTAATCTGTTGTACTGATCCACATTTGACGAATCAGCATGTAAGTAACGTTTTCTTTGCTTAATAGCGATCAAACCACACTTTCTATCGGTTAATCGGCGTATTAAACCACTTAGTATGTTGGGAGAACACGAGAGTAGTTTGTAAACCATAAGCCAGAGAAAAGTAACAAATTATTTCAACGTTTTGACGTAAGACGTAACTCTTAGGCATCTTTGGTGTCCTCCAAACTTCTCGCGTGCTTCATATCTCGATGAACACACGCTGACGTATGAACCAATTTTTAAATTTAAGTTCCACAACAAATTTACGCTCTCGGTGAGTTTCCGAATCCATTCAATTTGGACATTTGTACCGTAAATTGCACAATAGAAACCGAAGGAGTTTAATGAGAAAAGGCCGCATTAAATCCCCGTGTGTTTCGTTAGAGTGTGCCATTCGAATTTAGTTTTTGTGGAGGAAAGACCAGATTTACATACGTCATTGCAGCAAACAAAAGAGCAAACTCTCACAACTTCAAAATAAAAAAATTGAATTTACTCACATTTTCTTTCCTCGCCGTTTACTTAATGAACAGAGGTAAATCCTCGTACATGAATGAATCGTCGATGAGAGTGAATAATACTTTCCGTTAGATCATCGACTATTTTTGAAGAAAACATTGTCGTGACAGTCCTAGCCAAACTAGTTCCGTTGTTTTTCAAATGTTCTTGCGCTTTTTTTTCTTATGCGCTCCCTAATTGACAGGTGTCAGATTGTGACAGATAATTGTAAAAATAATGTTTCAAGGTTTCTTTGGAAGCCTTTTAAATCACCTTTATCGTTACGGAAATGAAAGTGTTTCGGTGAGGCATCTCTCTTTAATTTGCATCACCTCTATTTTAACTACCATTTACTCGCTCAAAAATAGTTCAGTTTATGAAAGATTTTGCCGTATTTACAGCCCTAAATCATTTGGGTTCTTTTGGAAAGAATTTTGTCAAGTTTAAAAAAAATAAATATTTATTTACCGGCTAAGGGTCGGTCCGTATGGTGAAAAACTGTGACCTCGGTTTTGAAATGTTTTTCATCATATGGACCTCCCAGCCGGCAAATAACATACATATATCATTTGTGTTTCTGGTTCAAAAGAAAAGGTTGCAAGTAAATGTGGGTGAAAAGTGAAATTTACTATCTATCATTGTAAATATTGGGAAATCAAGGCAATACTGTCTTAAAGAAAACATTAATGATTCCCTCTTTATCAAATGAGACAAACAGGAATGATTTTTGAGTGACATAACTAAGCCAAGACTGCCACCGTCATTTTGGATATCCACTTGGGTAAATTTTGGTCACGTGCTAGGCAACGTATAATCAAGAACAAGATAGAATTTCATTTCAGGCCTATTTATCCATTTTGTGATGTATAACTTTCGCATTTTCGTACGTAATATCTATTAAGAATCTTCAAATTGTCTTGAAACTTAAAAGAAAATTGTTCTTTAAAAATTTACTGGAAATCGGTAGCCAAAATTATTTGTTTAGGTGTTATTTGATTTTCGTGTTAACCTGTAATTTCGTCAGTAGCCGGGACCTTTTGTTGCTCCACACAGGAAAACACACGAAACGAAATGTAATGATCGGTTTTGTCCCTAAAATCACGCTATAACAGAAAAAGCTTTTGAGCACCTGTAATACTCCGAGCGCTTCGGAGTAAGTGATATTTTTAATGAATCTTCGGGTTGTTTTCAAGCTCAAGGATTGTAAATTACTATTTTATGGAAAACAAAGGTTGTTCTCTTATTTAATTGTGAATCCTCGCTCGCCTGTCGCTAGCTCCGCTTGTTGAAACTAATACGAAAAAAATAAACTCTTTTAAGATTATCATTGGCTTCTATTTCACCTCTCCACTATTCTTAGCAACAAAGGTCGCCATTTCGTTTGTTTATTACTTGCAAAAAACTATCAAATGGCCTCAAAAGCCTGAAATTGAAAAAGAGTTTACAGGAATCGACCAATCGAGCGAGCGACCGAGCGAGTGCCATTCTCCACATCATATCTACAACTCGCTCTTGCGCATGCGCACAATTCACGAGTTAATAACGAAATGTTAAGTTACATTCTTCTTGTGTTGTAAATGAGAACTGTGTCTCATGAGTTAATGGTAGTTTGTGTGTTAATCCATTTGCTTTTATTTCTCTTTTCAATTTTCTTTTAATCTGTTGCACTGACCCATATTTGACAAATCAGCATGTAAGTAACATTTTCTTTGCATAATAGCGATCAAACCACACTTTCTATCGGTTAATCGGCGTATTAAACCACTCAGTATGTTAGGAGAACACGAAAATAGGTTGTAAACTATAAGCCGGGGAAAAGTATCAAATAAGTTAAACGTTTTAAAGTTAGAGAAAAAGTTACATTCCTCTTGCGTTGTAAATAGGAACTGTCTTATGAGTTAATGGTAGTTGTGTGTTAATCTATTTGCTTTTTTTTCTCTTTTCAATTTCCGTTTAATTTGTTGCACTGACCCTCATCTGACAAATCAGGGAGTGAGTAACGTTTTCTATGCTTAATAGTGATCAAACTACACTTTCTGTCGGTTTATCAAATTAGTTAAGGGAAAAAATTAAAATGTTAAGTTACATTCTTCTTGCATTGTAAGTGAGAACTGTGTCTTATGAGTTAATGGTAGTTTGTGTGTTAATCCATTTGCTTTTATTTCTCGTTTCATTTACCTTTTACTCTGTTGCACTGACCCACACTTGACAAATCAGCTGGTAAGTAGCGTTTCCTTTGCTCAATAGCGATTACACCACACCTTGTATTGGTTTATCGGCGCAATGAACCAATTAGTAAGTTGGGAGAACACGACAAAAGTTTGTAAATCACAAGCCAAAGAAAAGTATTAAATCAGTCATAAGTTTTTACGTCAGAAGAAAAATAGATTGTTGAGTTATATTTTCCTTGCGTTGTAAATAAGAACTGTCTCATGAATTAATGGTAGTTTATGAGCTAATTTATTCGTTATGGTTTCTCTCTTTTCCTTTTTCTTTTGATGTTACACTGACCCACATTTGACAAACCAGGGCGTAAGTAACGTTTTCTTTGCTTCATAGCGATTAAACCACCACATTTTCTATCGGTTTATCGGCGCAACAAACCATAAGCATGTTGAGAGGCACCGTCCCCCTCCCTCGAATTTGTGTTACACAATAGGCGCCCCTCTTGAGTAAGCACTCTCATTCCAATAAGCGCCCATATTTAGTTTCAGTGATAGCATGCTCATCTTCCTTGAAATTCTCAATTAAAGCCCCATTACAAAAACAACCATCTGCATTTTCTCAAGAAATAAATAAGCGCCCTCTTTCAAATAAGCGGCCACCTCTGAGGTAACAAAGGTAAATACGCACCCGGGCGCTAAATCGAATCATTACGATACTTAACCTTAGCAACACGTGAGATAAGAACCGATAAAACAAAACAAAAAATACATTTGTCTGTTAGCCATGACAACTTTAAGGAATGTGCATTTCTAACTGATACATATTTTTTTAGACATGGTTTGATGCTACCCTGGTTCAAAGATTTTATAAATGTAACCGAGAAATGACAATTCATAGACCCAAAGTTTCGACACTCCCGTCTCGTGCCTTCATCAGGGTTGATCTAATTGCTGCGACAAGAGGTCCTTTTATATTCTCACTAATTACCTGCCTGAATGAAGGCACTAGACTGGGGTGTCGAAACATAGGGTCTATGGATTGTAACTTCACGGTTACATTCATTAAATCTTTTAACCAGAGTAGCATCAAACCATGTCTGATTGTCCATCTGGTTGCCTTGTGAACTTTAATATAATATATGTTTGTTTTTTTTTTCTTGTTACCTACCTTAACTGGTAAACAGATCGTAAGTATGATTTTTTTAATAGTAATTTGGAGGGTTTCAGTTCTCATTTGCCTGCCTACAACAACAATAAAAATCATGTAGCACAACGTTATTTAGTCTTGGCAATAGTTTAAATTGCATTTTTTTTTTACTATCATTATGAAGAATAAATATATGAATGTGAAATCATAATTACAAATATACATGTCCTTTATATATATATATATATATATATATATATATATATATATATATATATATATATACATGTTTTCGTTTTGCTTCCGAACCTATGATTGGAAATTGAATTACGTTGTCTTTAACTGGGCTCTAATAAAGATTAGTATTCAAGGTGGAAGTTAAGCAATAAAAGATCCTATATGATCCCGTTGTCCAATTTGGTTAAAGCTTTAATGGTATGTGTAGTAGACCACAAAACTGAGATTTCATCGCTTTGAAACTAAGAGTTAAGGTCATAATTAGATAAATGTTTTTGCACTAAACCAAACTGTTGATCAGAAGTTCTGGACGACTTACAAATGAATATAAACCCACTCGTTACTGAACTAATTTAATTCATTTGTTTTTCTGTTGACTTTTTTCATTTCACTCCTTGGCCTTGGTATTTGACGAAAACGATTAGTACGTAAGTACAAATTTATATTTTAATCTGTAAGGATAATTTATTCCTGGTTTATGTCTTGATATGTTAATAGACTTTGACAGACAATTGTTGCGTCGAAAGAGTATGTGTTCCGGGATCGTCCATTCACTGGCGTTCAACTAAACTCCTTGCTTTATGGGTTAAGTTGCTGGACATTATTTGGCTATGTATCGGATAAACTAGACCCGTGGCTTGTGGTTAGCTGTGATATGAATAAACATCCAAACACAAAGGAGCCAGTAATACCCATGGGAATTGTAAATTATATATTGCTCATAGTTTTGAGATTATTGAATGTGTATTTTCGCCTCATTTTCCGTTCTCTTGACCCGCTTATTTTAAAGTTTGTTGGTCCTCCCACACATGTAACTAAAATCACTTATTTCTCTTTCCCTTCAATGCTGAAAACTTAGCGGGTAAGTTTCCTCGTTTGGTTGTAGAAATAGCTACAACCTACATATATACGTAATGCATTTCCCTTATACCATGCTGATAAATCGAAAAAAGGAGCAAAGTTTATAGACGTAGTCTCTGTCTGGAAATTTGAAAAGGATCATTTCCTACATTTTCCGGGACAAAATCAAAACAAATTTAGCTTCGCCAACTTTTATTTACCAAAAGAGAATCCTTTTTTAATTTAAAATTGAATTAAGAAATGCATCCTTTCTTTGACAAAATTTAACGTTTATCTTTTGGAGACATTGTCTTATGTCGGATCCTGCTCTGGGAAATAGACGCTAATACTCTCCTCAAATGAGGAAATAGATTACTAAAAAACGGATTCTTTCTACAAAGCGAGTTAGAAATTTAGATGTGGCACTGCAATTGAGCTATGCCATTTGTATTATTAACTGTACATCTTTTCTTATCTCGTCCTTTTTGCCTAGCAAAACGTGAAGGTAACTATCAATATCGTTCGTTCCTGTAACTAAAGTATACTCCGGTGTGTCAATATAAACTCAACGAGTGGTAATCTTATTATGAGGTAGGGAATCCGCAGGTGTATATCAATTACCGTTAGCGATCGCTGATACTATTGAAATATTTTCATTGAAAACGATATTAGTTTTGTGGGTAACTGTGTTAGCATAATATGTAATGACAGTAATTGATGTCTCCCTGCCAATACCAAGGTCCTATAATGAAAGACGTTTGTGTGATCATCATTAGATATCATTGATGTCGGTTGGAGCTCATTGTCTGTTTGATTTACAAAACCTGTTATCTGATAATTTACTTTAACAGAGAGCATTAACGTAGCGAACAAATCGCTACGTTCAAAATAAATAAGTAAATGATTAGATTAATAAATGTCTTTGTTTGAACTATTTTTCCCTTTCATGGTATTCTTTCCGGATTTATAAGCGGGTGAGTGCATGTTCAGTTGATTACATGTTTGAAGAGTATGGTGTGTGTAGCCTGTGGTGTGTATACATGGTTAAGCTGTTTATTTACTTATTAAATGTGCAATCTTTCTTTTCATGTTCGCCTTACATTCTCATCCTAACTATTAACAGATTGTAAGTGGCATGTTTTAACTGTTATTTATCAGTAGGCATAATAAAGATGGTTGATCAAACAATTAGTTCCCAATAGAAAAATGGAGGAAAGATAGAGTGTTTCTTTGTGGATCAGTATATCAGTGTGCATAGGCTAGCATAGAAACAAACTTTTAAGTATTACAAGGATTAAATTCCAACATCTCAGGCCTCAGCCATCTTCTGGTGGAGCTTTAACAGCAAAAGTTAAGAATTCAAAGCTGACCATATTGAAATTCTAGTTTGTTTCTTTAAAATGTTTTTGCACAGCCATCTATTTGATAAATGGAAAAAATTGGCATTTTCCCGGGTTAAATGAAAAATTCCTGCAGGATCTTGGGAGAACACGAATGAGGCGAGATCGGGAACGGCAAGGCATCAATCTTTTAATAAATAAGTATTTATTTTAGTATCCTTTATGGCAAGCTTCAGATTATGAAAGAGGGAAGCAAGGAAGTGATTTCACATATGACTCTTTTCCCACAACGTATCATTTTCAAAGGTTGTATGGCCTGGTCATCGTGGAATGGAGGCTGCAAAGAGTGCGGCCACGGCCAGTACAGGCAAAGAGTCGGTAAGTGACAAGACGAAAATTTCAGTATTTGTAACTCAAAGGCGTGTTTGTAGGTCTTCACTATTGTTTTACAGCTTCAAAAGACTGCATGTACATTAATAAGCTTTTATTGAAATGGAGAAATTCTTAAGTATTGATGGCAAAATAGACTGCATTTAAAGTCATGGGTATTACGCCTTGGGCAATGGATTGATAACCAAACATGTAGGTTTCAGTTGCATTGAAAAAAATGCATTGTTTGTCAGTTTCTCTATTCCCTAGGTGGACAATTTGGCGGAAAGTTCAATACTTCTCCTAAATAAATGGTTTCTCTTTATTAAAAAAAAAGGCTGACTTAGGCCCAATCATCATTACTTTAAAAAATTATATAAATAACCTTACTTCTAGAATTCAACTGTTCCAGAACTCAGGAATCACGGCCTTGTAAATGTAAGTGGTTTCATCCATGAGGATAAAGTAAAAGACTGAACTAATTTCCTGTTTTAGAAATTGAAAAATGTTCCTCAACTGTCCTTTAATTAAATACCTCACTCTTCAAAACAACACTTTTTTTGCCGGAGTTTTATTACTTCCGATTAGATGCTATATTTACATTTTCTCTCGCAAAACGAAGGAAATTTTGTTCAGTCGTAAAACGAAAAGACTACCATTGCACCTGCTGCACAGTAGGCGCGATTTTGGCGAGCGAATGCTTAGTATTCTTAGTATTTTCTTATCGCTGCCGTTTTTTATTTTTACAACGTCAGGGAGTTGGGGATGAGAAGAAACTTTTACGAAGGGGGTGAGCGACGGTTAAAAGAAAGGAGAAGAGAGGGAATGGGGCATTAGTTATACATTAATCATTACTTTCCTTTTCAAAAATAAAGGTCCTCCTGAAATTAATTCTCGGCGAGAGAAGTCTGTCAAACTTAATTCAACCCTTCAAGTGGATTGTCTTGTGAGGGGTTTTCCTCAACCAGAGGTGAATTGGACAAGAGATGGAAAGCTACTTAATACCACGAACAAGCTCACCATTAAACAAGTGACTTATGGAGACGCTGGTCAATATACATGCAGCGCTAAGAACAGTGAAGGGAAACGTGAAGCAGCTTTTCAGGTTACAGTTACAGGTAAATGTTAATTTTACTTTTTCTCTTCTGGTTACTCTCTTCATTTTCTGTCCTTTTTTTTTATCTCTTATTTCACCTTTTTTGAATTGTGCTTCTTAATTCCATGGCCAGGTCCTCCTGAAATTAATCCTCAGCTCATCAATCAGTCGGTTACATACAATTCACCTCTTCAGTTCAATTGCTCTTTAAGCGGATTCCCTACACCTGAGGTACTCTGGACTAAGGATGGGATGAATCGCGGCAAAAAGAACACTCTCACGATTCCTCAAGCGAGGTTTGAAGACTCTGGCGAATACAAATGTAGCGCTAAAAACCCCACTGGAAGCAAGAAATCAACCTTTTGGATTGAAGTGAAAGGAGGTACAGTTCTCATTCATATAAAGGAAAAAGAGTTATGGTTCATGATTTGAACAAATGTTCAATTTCGTTCCTGCAAAAATTCAAAGGTGAAGACGATTCTCATATTGCGAACCAGATCTACGAGTTCAAACCACATAAAAGACAAAGTTGATTAAGGATAAAAAAATATTTTAATGATGCTTTGATGACATTTAAAAAACGAGTTTAGATTAACCGGTAAATTAAACATAATGACAGAACTTAGAGAAAACGTAGATTCTGATTGGTCAAAACACTATCGACTATTATCACGGTAAAACCATAGAAAAACTTTAATATTTTGCTGCCCCTGCGAAAGAAAGCCATACTAGACGATATCCCAGATTTTAAGTTATCGAAAGCCTTTGATTTAATGGAATAGAGGAGGACGCTTAGAATGCCGCGACAAAACGAGAAAAATGTTATTTTCTTAACATTTATCAAGTTTTCTATTTATAAAATTTAGTTTAACTGACTGGTCGCGCCGTTTTAAGCTTTATATTTCGCTTTCGCTGCATCCTAACAGGAATATGCTCATTTTTTCACTGTATGAGCCAATGGAAAACCATTTTTGAAATGTTTTTCGAGGTTTCCACTTGAGATTCATGACTTCCTGCAGAGCTATAACGCCTACTTTGTTTTCTCATTTTAACGTTAGGTCTCACATTTATGCTGAAATTCTTATTTTAATTACTGAGCAGCGCCCAAATCATGTCACTCGAGGTTTTCTAAGGCCGAGAATAAAGGTGAGAATAGACTAGCACGGACTCCCCATATGGCTTTTGTCGTCGCGTTGCACTATAGCCTTAAAATTATATTTTTTCTCTCACGAGCGTGATTTTCCCTTTCTGTACAAGATGATCAGAGGTTTTTTAAAGATTGCTTCCAGCAAGGGCTAAATCCAATGTTCCATCGATATTCGTTTTAAATTTTTAACTGCCGAGTGGTACGTTGTAACCTTTTGGCTTTTGTGTATACGTAAGAGCCGATTGCCTAGAAGCAAAGTTGACCTTGACAGAGACATTTCTATGATGTTTTCTAGGTGCCCTCTTGCTTTGAAGCTTTGTTTGAATTTTAAAAGGTACTCTTCTGACACTTCTTTCGGAGAGTACATTTGTTCTAAGCAATCTGATTGCTTGGCCTTCAATGAAACTAAGTTTTACGCCTGGTGGGTGGCATGTGGCGAAGTGCGTTAATTGAAAGGTCTCGGTCGGCTTGTAATGGGTTTTGATGTCCAAGTTGGATTTTTTGCAAATCTCTCTCCTTTAAACACTGTGGTATCGAGGAAGGTGGTTTTGTTCTCTGATATTTCGGCCGTGAATTTGATTGCAGGGTGGAAATAGTTAGCTCG
This sequence comes from Pocillopora damicornis, assembly GCF_964200805.1. NCBI lineage: Eukaryota > Metazoa > Cnidaria > Anthozoa > Scleractinia > Pocilloporidae > Pocillopora > Pocillopora damicornis. Next base: position 12,703,556 of record NC_142674.1, on the reverse strand, counting down.
TTTAATAAACTATCTACTTCTTCCCTGTTTCAATCTCAAAGGGAAAAAACGTCATCAATGTAATGTTTCCATTCTCTTGGCCTGGTTTCGCATTGTTGGATTGATTTCGTTTCAATTTTGGCCATGGAAATATTGGCAAATTACATTGCCCATTTTCGTTTGGGCCAGGGAAGTTCTCCTCATTGAATTAAAACAAATTTTCTTTGAAAGATTAAGCCAAGCATTTCCCTGAGGTAATGCGTTGGGATCGGTGCGTTATGGTCGTTGAGCTTTTCGTATGTTTCACATAGAATATTCGTTCCTTCTTCTTGAAGTATATTTGTGTACAAGCTAGAAACGTTCATTGACACTAGAATAGTATCTTTGCCTACCTTTGTTTTTTCTATGAAATTGAGGAAAGCAGTGGCATCCTTCATATAGGATTGTTGCAATTGCGCTATAGTCTGGGGCAGTGTCTACACAAAAGATGATTTTTTTTCGATGGGGCCATCGCATCCTGAGATTAAAGGTCTACCGACCAGTATAGGCATGTGCATTATCGTGAGCGTATAGAATATTGGTATTCTAAGAGGATTAGGAGTTTGTGAAAGCCATTTGTTCGTCATGTCATCGATGTGTTTGCCCCGACGCATTCGGTCAATGATCTCACTAACCCTTTTCTGCGTGTTTTTCACCATCGGCGCTCTGAAAGGTTGTAGTTGTAGTTGTATTCATGATGACTGTTGTACCTTTGTTTGCTTTTTTGAGGTTTAAAACAGAATTGTTTCTCAACTCTTTTAAAGCCATAACCTCATTGCGTGACAATTTATTTTTTGGCTTAGTTACAGTAATCTCTGCAAGTTGTGTTTTGACATTTTCTTAGTCGCTCTCATGGGTAATAGAAGGCTGAACCGGTAGTATCCAGTTGGATTTAAAATGAAACGGATGTGCTTTTTTGTTTTATCCGTGAAAGATGTTTTGGAGGTGCACTCGTCTTGCAAATTGCAAATTATTCAAAATCTTGCAAGAGTTGTTGTCTAATTTTACATTCGTTTGTCACGGGCGTTGGGATGAATTTGAGAGATATGTTAGGAATGTTTCATTTGTCTCCTTTTCTTTGGCTCAAAGCCTATATTTTAAAGTGTGTCTACGCCCTTTGTGTCATATGCTTTTTGTTCTGCTTCCGCTGTTAAAGCCAGATTTTTTAGAGTCAGAGAATATGTCATGTGACCGTTTCATTACTCGCACATAATTACACCACATTCAAAAGTTCCCGTATCAACGCGTGCTTGGGGTGTGAATAAATTAGTTCATCATGGCTGCGCATGTGCTTATTCTTCCTCAATCTAGAAAAGTATACTGCTTAACATGGTGTCAGGACCGATTTTTACAGCGAGCCAGCTTCTCGTAGACACAACTGCACCATTGAATAGCTTCTTCGGCAACATCTCAAACCTTCACCAACATTTCACAATTGCACTATGCCGAAGCACGGAAAGTCTATCCTCGATGTACAAGCCGTGCGACCAGACCGTGACAATAACCGTTACTGGGATACCAGATTTCATGATTAATGTTTACTCGAAGGTTACAGAAACCCCGCTAAAAGCAGAATCACCGAGATTGAGGACCATTACATCGTCGCTAAGAGACCCTTCGAGTTAGCAATTCCTTCAACTGAATGGGACACCTTGCACATCGAAATCACTTCTAAGATATCGAACGATGATGCTGGAAAACACTGAGTTTGGCTTCAAAAAATCAAAGAACATTACGCTGGTGCACGTAGTTTGACGCAAGACCGCTACCAAACCTCCATTTCAACGTAAGAAACCGTTATACGTACTGCCGTCGGGCGATGATCGTTTGGCGTAAACGCGCAAGAATTTATGAGGGGTAAGTTTCTCCTCGGTCTCAATGAATCCTTCAGTCGCTTCCGAAAAGATGTATTTTACAGAGATGGCCAACGGAAACCGGAGGATCCCCCTTTTACCCCAGCGTTCGTGGTGAGTCAAGTTATATTGAGGCGGCACAACATACAAACAAGCTTTTGGCTAATTCCACCACTGAAGAACAAGTTCACTCTCCCACTTCCACGACAGCGCACGAATTGGTCAAAAAACCTCCGGGCAGATCAAGACCTGGAACGTTCCTTAACAGATATTGCTTTCTATGTGGCAGCATGCAGCAACACTACCGCGACATATGCCCAGCTTCAGGCCACACTTGCAGATGTTGTCACAAAACTGATCACTTGGCAGGCTTCTGTCAACAGGTTGCCAAAGAGAACGGAACCTCTAGACCTGCCTCCCATACACCTACCCCACCGGGTCCCAGACGGGAATACATGAGATTGGTGGAACAAGAAGAGCACTCCTACACCCTTCCCGTGGAAGGCATACAGTATTAGAACTGCTTCACCCTCTTAAGCGGGTAATCCCCTAACACTGGCGTCCCTACAACGGCCCCACCCTCTGACAAAGGCCATTTCGCCTGGCTTCTTTTGGAGGAACCGGTCTCAAACTGTAGAGTGCAAATTCTTTTCCAAATAAATTCCGCAGCCTCTTGCAACACTCTTCTATCCTGCTACTTTTCCAGCATATCCTGGGCCAAGATTCTACCATCCAAAACTGTGATTCCACCCTATGACAGTCCACAAACCAGATCCATTGGCCAACTTACCCCCCAAGCCAGTAAAGGTAAATTCACGAGTAACCTCACCTTCCTAGTCATTTTCACTGACCAACCAGCCTTACTCAATACAGAGACAAGCATAGCACTTGATGTGCTGACTATGCATGCGAACTTCATAAGGAAATGCTCCATAAGTAACCCTCCCCAACCACTGCTGACTGAACCTGACAGCCATCAGGAATCAGCAGCTGGGCCTCCTTTACCACCCCCAGATACGTCAATGCGAGTCTGGCCTACACTAAGGACTTGAACTCTGGAACTCATTTCCAAGAACTGAACCTCACTCTTTCAAGGTTTGGGCTTCCTCAGCCTACCCGTCGATCTAGACTCGGATCCAGATGTCAAACCCATTCATGCCCCCATTCAATGTGAACCCATTTCAAAGCTGGATGCAATCAAAGCGGCCCTGGATGCGTATGAAACCACTGGCCAGCTAGTAAGGGTATCTCAACCGAGAGCCAAAACCAACCCCAACCAAACCGGGAAAAATACGGAGCTGCTTAGACCCTTCTTAGACCCTCAATAAAGCCATTCGATGTCCAAAGTACAGCATCTCCACCTTGGAAAAAAATATCCACCAGCTGCATGGAAGGAATAGATGTAAAGAGGCAAACCATCCCCTTGTCCTTAAGATCATCTCTGATTACCACAATATTCACACCATGGGGTTGCTACAGATGGACTAGGCTACCACTAGTCATATCCTCTGCATCAAAAGAACGGCAGCGCCAAATTCATATGGTGCTTGATGGCCTCCTAAGCTTCGGTATTACTCACGGCATCTTAATCCCTGGCTGCAGCGTCAATAACATGGAAGCCAGAATCGACCACGACCGCAGCCTTATCGCCGTGCTCGAGGGATTTGAACAACGTCATGTCAAGGTAAATGTCAACAAGATGAAATTCCTTATTTGCAAAGCCACTTTCATGAGCCATGTTACCACTACGGATGGCCTCCAGCCCAACCCTGTCACAGTTAAAGCTATGATCACCATGCCCACTCCAACCGAAAAACAAGCAGTGCGCCGATTCCTACGGGATATTAATTACCTGGCCAAATTCTGTTCCGAACTTAGCAGCGTCACCCAACTTCATTACAACCTCACCAAAGAGGACATGCCATTACTGTGGTCAACAAGGCACCAGGAAGCCTTTGATTCAGCAAAAGCCCTAGCCACCTGTGCAGCACGCCTGGCATACTTTGACGTAACTGCGCCACTGATCCTTCAAGTGGACGCCTCAGACTATGGCCAGGGAGCTGCCCTCTTACAAACCATCAAACCACACAGTAGCAGCGCCCTTGACGAGTCTTCTCTACGACCCATTGCGTACTGCAAAAGGCCTAATCACTACCAAAGAGTGCTATACCTGGCTATTGTTGAAGCCCTCAACACATTCGAGGAGTTGCTTTTAGGAAAATCCAACAGAGTCTATACAGACCACAACTCTTTCAGTCAATCTTCAAGAAGAACCTCGCCTTAGCACCTAAGTGTCTGCAAAAGATGTTGCTTTTCCTACAGCGTTACAATTTTACTATTGTGTATAGAAAAGGTTCTCTCTTGAATTTAGCAGACGATCTATCCAGAACCCATGTCAAGACGAAGCCGTCAACCCATCCATGTCGGACACCTTCCCAGTGTTTCACGTTCATCTTGCTCGCTTGGACCCCAACCCACTGGCCCTCACCAATACCACTCTCGAGTTATGTTTTTGCTCTCAGAAGCGTGTCTCGATAACTTCATAGCAAACCCTTCGGCATCGCGCCAAATACCAAATTAATGAGTTTACCGTAACCAAATGTTAACTTGAGCATTCGAAGTAATTATAGAGAAAGGTAGAAATAGAGACTGCACCACTGTCTTACATACTTTATTTGGGTAAATGATCCAAACATGTCTTCTATGGTTGTTTATCAAATGTTTTTGTTTAAAACTTTGTAAGTGGATGGTGGCTGGAGTGAGTGGAACTCCTGGAGTATCTGTACCAAGCCAGTTGGTGGTATACAAACCAGACAGAGAGAATGCGCCAATCCAGAACCAGCATATGGCGGGAAACACTGCGATGGGACCGGAGCACTGTTGAGAGAATGTAGCAACATGTCCAGTTGCCAAGAAGGTAACATACAAATTGCAGCTTTTCTAATTTCAGTAGATGAAAACTTCTTTGTTGAAACAAAAAAGAACAAATACAGGAATAAAAGTTAGAGTAAGAAAAAATGAATGGAACTTCTGAGTTTTAACTTTAATCACATAATCATCCAGGCAAAGTATATGAAATGCTCAAATTATCAAAAGTCAGGAGTTCATTATAAGTCAGAAATCCTTCATGAATGCACAAACTCTGTACCTGTACGGAATTCACCATGCTTTTCCTTAAAGAAACAAAACAAATCTCCATTATCATTTGTACTACAATAGGTAATAAATTGTTGGCACAAGTTTTCGCTGATATTTGTGATCACTCTGTAAGAAGTCTGCACTATATGCATAATGGCGATTACGAATTTCTTTTCGTTGCCCGTGAGCAATACCTTTCTAGTCAAGCCGGTAAAGCTAACTATCATCTACTGACAAGAAATATGTTTGACAATGCGAGGGCCTCAGTTTTGGCATTGACCAGCTAACAAAGAAAATCATTTTAGCTAAACAGGAAATTCTTCCACCATAAACTGAAAAGAAATCTTTCAGCAATGCAAGGACTACTGTTACTAGGTAATTATATGGCGACATCATCGACACAAGAATTTACCTAAGCTTAATTAGTCCACGTTGTTTACTATTATCCTTATTTATCTATTGTTTTTTTTTAATATTTGAAGAATTTCCCCTGCGATTTGAAACAGAGAAGAACCCATCTGTCGGTACAATGAAGATATTCTCAAACAGCAGTTGGCAAAAGCTTTGTACCAGTCAATGGGATGAAGCAGATGAAAATTCAACCTGCATGGCCATGGGCTATTATGACAACGGCGTCTTTGCTAATTACACATGGTACGCAGAACGTGGCAATGCTTCAGAGATGTCCACCGACTACAACTGTACCATTCCGACCAGATGTCAAAACAACTTGGAAAATAAACAACAAATTTGCAAAGGTAATAATGAATTGCACTCATTTAATATCCGCATGATCTCCAAAGATGGTAACTTGATAGATTTACTCACACTCCGGTGATTAAAACTTTCCCGAGATCAATGATTGCTCATCTTCGGGTATCTTCAGGTTCTAAAAAGGTATGTATCGCTAAAAATCTGGCGGGTTTGTTTACGCCCTGAGACGATTACAGTTGAATTGCTGCCGAAAGAAGAACCTAACTGCGCAGTTATGCATTTCGGTTTCATGAACTTCACAACCTCCAAACCCTTCACTAAGTTTCCTTAAAACTTTAACATCCCTCTAGTTTCCTTTTTTCTCTCTCTTTCGTGAAACTAAGGAATTTTACAATTTTCACCCCACTTATACTTAACTAAATGCCTTTTTCTTGATAATTGCATGAGATATGCTTTAAAAATGACGTTCTAATTTAAAATGTAAATCACCCTATTGTTTTCGCCGAAAGTAAACGCTTTTAGGCTAAGAAGACACGTCTTGAATGTTCCAACATTTTTTTAAAAAAAATCTTGTTTCACAATTTAAAGCACAGTCACGAAGCAATGTAAAAGAGGTTCGTCGTAAAACATCGCTGCAAGGAAACTATGTAAAGGTCGTGAACTACATCGGACAAAGAACGATACATCCAACGTACGAATACTGATTAATTTACACCTAGAATTTCCCTTAAAACTAAACACTTAGACTGGCATGAACTATTTATCCTTTCGTGATTTAAAGGCATTCTTGATTCTTGATAACCAGTATTTTCTATCTTAATGGATTAAAATTTTTGTAATTCCATAAGTTCCTGTTCGCTTGAATGGCGCAAATGTGGAGTATGGAGGAAGAGTGGAAGTGTTTTACAAGGGGAAATGGGCAAAGATATGTAGGAATAAATGGGACTTTAATGATGTCAAAGTTATTTGTCGTCAACTTGGCTTTGAAGAGGCTTTAGCGGAATTTATTGGGTCAGACATAAAGGCTGAGGGAATACCTTTTGCAATGTCCGATGTCTCTTGCGCTGGAGAGGAGTTTGAACTTGCATCATGCGATCGCATCGATGGAAAGTTAAACATTCCACCTCAATGTCAAGCGGATGACAAGGGTTCTCAAGCGTTGTGTCAACCAAGTAAGCAACTAAATTTTTAGGTCTGATTAGTTATTCTGATTTTCGTGATTGTCTTTCTTCTTCCCACTGACCTTCTAAAGTGGAGGGTTAGGTTTAAGGGTGACATGACTTGGTTTAAGGGTAACATGAGTCGACTTAAAATGACTTAGATGATTTTGATTTTATCAACCGAGTTGATAATGTAAATTTGCCCCCGTAAAGAGTTTCAAAGCTAAATTTCGAGCGTTAGCCCTTCGTCATGGCGGGTGTTATACTCCCCCACCGACGCAACGCCACAGTTTCTTTAAGAACTTACCCTCCTTATAGATGATTCAACTTGGTCTTGAGGTGAAATGATGTTAGCTAGGGTGTTCATGACTTTCATGACGGTGATATGACTGCTCATAAGATCACCTGACTTCAGTTAAGGATTACCTAATGGCTAACAGGATTTTGTTTGGAGTATTGTAACTAAGTTCAAAATACGACATTGTTAAAAACATTTCTCAATTTAAGCTTTAGCACAGGAAAATATATTCAACTTTTCTATCTCTTCTTGTAGTGTTTAGTACAAAAAATTTGATTTATTTTGATAATATCTTCTAAACTGAACTATTTCTTTTGCAGAAAACCAGAAAGTGTTGAAAAGAGATGAACTCTATTTTGATATTGGTAGCAGAGAAAAGCTTCACTGTTCTATACACAATAAAACCACTCATGCTAGGTGGATCATTAATAGGCAAAAGCTTGAAATAACAAACTCTACTTCTGAAAGGATCAGGGCTGAAGACAATGGTGATCTGTTCATTGATGACGTGCAGCTATCTGATGGAGGAATATATGAATGCCAGAGATTGGAATATGTTCAATATTACATTGTCTACATTAATGGTATGAAAACGCATCTTTTTATCTTGTAGAAATAGGCTTAACATGTAGGACAATGCCATGTAAGACAAGTGCACTTCTGACTTTTCAACAGTATAGCTATGATATTGGTGCTTTTCATTACTGCTTTCAACAGCAAGATTTACTAAAAAGACGTTGGACCAACAAACCTTTATTGCGTACACGTCTGGCATTATAAGCTGTAGTGCTGATGGAACACCGAATCCACAGATTTCTTGGAGAAAGAAAGGAGGAAAGTCCTTAGACCCGAAACGATTCACTCAAGTATCCAACGGCAGCCTGCGTATTGGTTTTGTAAAGCCTGAAGACAATGGAACATTCACCTGTACCATGAAACAAACTAAAGGACCACAGAGGGTCACAAGCAGAGATAAAAACATAGTAGTGACAGTTATAGGTGAGTGACCAATGAGATAATATATAGAAAGTCATAAAATCAGTTCTTCAAATGTAATGAATTTAATTTACTCAGTTTCAAAACCTTTTCGCTGTTCATATCCGCAGCCATGCGAGGCGACATTTTATCGTGGATATGTTTGTTGATTACGGTTGTTTTAATGTAGGGTGTCCTGTTAAAAGAACTCAGAGTAAGCGCCCTTTGATGAAGCTTATAGTTTCTTTTCAAGCTGGTAATGTGCTTAAAACGACTTCAGTTGGTCATGGTGACGAATTCAATTTCTGAATGCATTATAATCGTTTATCTCGCCATTAAGTTACTTTGGATGTGGATTGTGACTTTTTGACTGCATATTGTGTCTTCTTCGTGTTATAAGGTCGGTAGATATGCATGACCTTATGAACACTCTGTTTGACTGTGATTGGCTAGAATCCCACACAGGCCTCGATTGCCACACTTTGACTAAATGTTCTTTCTGAGTCCACTGTCGCAAAGTTATTATGTTTGTGTTTCTTGTGGTCCGCATCCATGTTTCCGGGATGTCTACCCCAATGTTCAATTTATGTTGTAACATGCGAAATCTTACGTGGATGGCCTCTTTTACCCTGCGTGTATAATAATAGGATCACAATCAATGTACTCTACTACAGTCCAGAGCAGGTGGTTTCCAGGTGTCTTCTGAAACTGCAGAAGCCTTTGTCTAAGCATGTCGTTTCTCTATCTGCCATATCACTCGTTTAACCATTACTTGCATGGGACTGCATGTTCCGCTGATGTAAACTTCGCATTACTCACAGGGAATCTTTTAGACCTCGGACTCTTGTTTTAAAGATGCAGTCCCACTGATGGCGAGTGACTTGTTACTATTTATAACGTCAGTGAAGTGAATGGAATGCTTTCGGTTCTTCAAATGCTGTAGCAAACTATCAGCGTTTTCGCGAACCAAGATTATAGGGTGATAAGGTTATCGAATGCTCCTAAAACTCTATAGCAATAACAGGGTAGACCATACTCTCCATGGCTGCGCCTTCTGTCTTTCGTAAACTGGTCCGAGATAATAGGAGTATGTAGACCTCAATACGAAGTTATGTCCGCGATCTGACAAATGATTATGTTTCATATAAAGCGCTAGTGTCATTATCAAATGTTCATTATGTTAAGTTATGGCGTTTAATGTGTTCTGTGTAAATGATATTGGAATACCTCCGATTTTCCAAGGACATGTTATTTATTTACCTCCTAGTTCGACCAAAAGTGGATATTTCTGGAGCAAGCAATCTCATCATAGAAGGAAACAGTGTGAACTTGACGTGTAAAGTTGTGGAGGGTCGGCCTGAACCTCGGATCACATGGCTCAAGAATATTACATTGCAAGGACAGAGTTTGTCTCTCTTCTTTTCTGAGATAACAAAGGAGGAAGAAGGGCGGTACACTTGTAAGGCAGAGAATGCAGCAGGCTTTGACACCAAAGACATTGACATTTCTGTAAAAGGTGTGTTCGTCAAGTGTACAGTAATTCTTCACACAACTTGATTAGTTATTTATTGCGAAGAACTGGAAAGTCTTTACACTTGTTCGTTTGTTCCTGCTCTAAAAATATGATGGTTTCATGGCTAAGCTAGTAATATAGCCTGACTAACATGATTTTTGGAAGCATTTGTTTGAAATGATCACAAAATGGTGCATCGATTTCTTCTTTTTTAAATTGTTATTTATTAGTTTTTTTTATATTTATTATTTCTTATTTTTGCGGGTGGAGGGAGGGGGGGAGGCTTTGGGTGGCTTATAATTTTGTAATTTGTATTTATATGCTTACTTTGCAGTTCCACCCCGTGTTAGTGATGAGTTAAGAAATTTCACCATTGCATTTAATTCCACATTTACAAAAGAGTGTTATTTGAGAGGTGACCCACAAGTATATGTCAAGTGGACCAAGGATGGAGTGCTACTTAATAAAACCAACACCCTAGTTATTAGACAAGCGAAGTTAAAAGATAAAGGCTTTTATGAATGTACTGCTGAAAATGATTATGGAAAAGCAAACTCTTCCTTCTGGATCGATGTCACAGGTAAACTCTATGTTGTAGTTTATGTCATTTATCAAACTTGTAACTTACCAAAGCGTATGTTTTTTAAGCTTAAGCAAAATTTAAATAGACCTATTTTTTTCTCTCTTTTCATCCATTTCCTTTAAAAATATCGACGACCAAGGAACTAAGGAGTCATGATCTTATGATACATTTTCATAGGTGTTAAAGGTAGTTCATCAACTTGGCTTTGAATGTATCATTACCTAAATATTAAGGATTGAAGTTGGAGAGAGATTTTAAAGGAACATTGATATCACTTGTTTTAAATTACCAACATTAGTACTCTTTTTTCCTAGAAAAGGGTACCTGATCACGTACAGTTGATTCTGACTTACACACACCCAGATTGTAAATGAAGAAGCTAAATCCGTGACCAATTGCAAATCCTGTGATCCACTCCAATGTTTTTATCCCTGAACTAATGTTAAAACGCACAATGTGGATACGTCAAATGACGGATTTCCTATCTTTTTACATTACAGAATGCATATGTTATTTAACAAATAGAGAAGCCTTGACTGTGCTCTGTTCTGTTATAAAGCACGCAGGAAGCAGCTAGAGCACGAAAGAAGTGTAAGGAGAAACACGAGACGTAGTCGAGTGTTTCTTCCCACTTCTTGAGTGCTCTAGCCGCTTCCTAAGTGCTTTATAACAGAACAGAGCGCAGTCAAGGCTTCTCTATTTGTTTTATAATAAAGAATCCGTTAAATTACCCAAGCATTACTTTCAATTTTCAAAACAAACTTTATTTCCAAAGCGAACAACAATGTCGTCAGCATGCTCTATACTCTCATAAAGCACGCTACAATAAGCCAATAAGAATCCTTGTTAGAATGGTTCAAATAATCTGATTGGCTGTACAAGACTACAGCTGTCAAAAGTGTCAAACCATCAAAGTTCAAAAACCATCAAAGTTCACATTCTATGATAGTTTACAAACTAAAATAGTTCGGCAAGTCGAATTTAACACTTTTGCCTGAAGTTTTTAAGTCTCTAATACAGAATCTTGAAGTGAAATGTTCAGTGAACTTCAGCCGAATTATGGCTCATAATAACACGCGAGTTTTTTCACATGACAAGGTCGAAAACAAACTGTTCAAGGCGAGTATTTTTTGAATGAACGACAGCCGAATTCACCGGAACATGAAGATCGCTCGTGATGGCAGCGCCGCAAAACTCGGCTGCAGTGACTGATGTGACTTTCCACTCAACGTATCGGAAAGGATATCAGAGCAAGCTCTTATTTTTTCACTCGAAGGGTGGCTGATGTAGTTTCTGAGGCTTGCTTTACTGTGATGACCGGAGATCGCCATTATGAGCGAGCCGCGATGAACTTAGTATGATCATATTCGCTCAGACACCGTCATGATTAGTATGAATTTTAACAATTATGCCAGTTTGGTTATATTTTTCATCATTTCTGTTTTGTTCTGTTTTGTTTTTGAACACTGAACTTTATATACTTTTCGAATGTTAGCTGTGTTTTATTTTTATTACCGTATGTAAGCTTGCAATTTAACTGAGCGTGAAAATCTTTAAAACTCGGAATGTTATTTTGTTTTTCCTTTTGAGGATTTTCGTATCTGCTCACGTATTAATAACGTAATTTACGGCGCCTAGTAAGTTTACAAACCTTTGTTTGATTCTTCTGTTGCTACTTGCCGGCTCGCTTCAGTTCCGAAATTTCACTTTCAATTATCGGAAAAAAGCTAAAAAGAAGTCCCGGAAAAGCTCGAACACAGTACAATTGGCAGATGGTGTGATAGCTGTAGCTACGCTCTATGCTCTATACTCTCATAGAGCACGCTCTTTCAACCAATGACAGCGCGTTATATCCGAACTTTATTATAAATATGTATATGTATATTCACGCCGGGCTGGCGCGTGCCGTGAAGTGGAACTTTGTCGCCCGCTGTTGTTTGAGATTGTACAGCGGAAATGCGAATAAAAGTACAAAGCAGTTTTCAAAATGGCGGCTGAAAATAGCATTTTGAATGCTATTGTGGCTCTTCGTCCTTTACGTGATGAAGTCGATAATTTCTTTTTGTTTGAAGAAGAAGTAAAAACAGCTCTCACTTCAATTTTTGAAAAAAACCGTGTGGGCCAAAGCTCTTTGAAACGAGCTAAAATGTCACAAATTCCAGCGACAGCACTCCTGGAAGGAGAAGTGAAGATGTGGCTTAAGATGCTCCATAGGCGCCTCAGTCCAAGAATGAAGGCCCGAAGCGCTTGGACTGTAGAGTTTAAAAGGGCGATGTCCTCGGAAATATTTTCCTTAATTTTACAGATGGTTAAAAAGGCCCGTTCCGCTTATGGTGTTGTGCACAACGAAGAAAAACACACAGATATAATCTACTATAACAGAGAGAACAGACTGATTCGAGATTTTGCCCAGTTATCTGAGCTAAGCAGAGACTCAGTCCGAGAATTCCTTATTAAGCAGAGTAAAGGAACAAGAAAAGGAACTTCAAAAGTTTCCATAACTTCTGAAACGCCTTTCACCATCACATTTATAAAGAGGACACAGCAAGTGGTGGGTATTGTCTCAAGTCTCTATATGCACCATTGACTTGGTTTTCAGTTTCTAAGCCCTCTAGATAGTCTGGGTCAATTTCATGAACAGTCCCAATGTCAATCTTTTTTAACTGTTCTTCAAGGTTACTATAAGTTAGAAGCTTTGGAACCTTACAGCCTTTACAAATTGAAATACTTGTTCTTTTCCCTGGTTTGCCTTCATTTGATTTTATTGAAAGCACCAGTCTTACACTTTTGTACTTTCGTTTCCCCATTACACCACTTGCATAATATGTTGCAATACTTCGAACAATGTTGTCATCTGACTTTTCAAATTCTAACACACTCTTCTTATACTCTTTACAAACTATTCTATTGGTCAACTGCTTGTTCTCTGTCACATATTTTGTTAACTTATCTAACTTGCATCTCTTTTGCAGAGTGTCAAACATTCCCTCGAAACAGGCTGAGGAATGTTCATTTGAGCTCCCATGAATTTTGGCAGCAGCTTCAATGGTTTCATGCCTCCTTTTTCTTGCGGTCCTTGGTCCCAGTGTTGATTCTCCATTGACAAGTGCAGTAGGGCTTCTTGTTCGTGCCTGAGATACCTGTCCCTGTGACTAAAATATTGCTAAATTAGACACTGGGTAGTAACACAATTATTTAAATTAGATGTGGTTGGATGATAACAAAATAGATATTTAGCCAAATCTTACATTCAATATGTTGATGTTTACAATTTAGAGACACTGTCATTTATGACAGTCTTTACTGACCAAATGAACACAGGCACTCGCTCAGGTTTCTTGCATAGGTACCGGCATAGAAGCCTGACCATGGCTGTCATTCTGGCACTGGCTCTGTGTTAAGTGGTTAGTTCACCGAAATTGAACTTGCAAAATATTTTTTTTTTATTTTTACAAAATTGAATATTTTTCTGTTCACATTATAAATAAAATTTGGCATAAAATTAAACCTCATCCAACCACTAATCAATGCAAACCTACAGACTTAGTTGGAGGTTGCGCCCAGCAGTTTTTTGCTGCATACTTACTGGTACTGGTAAAACAACCACAATAAAGAATCAAGAGTATACTCACAGGAATATTTTCTAATTCATTTGTTATGTCTTTGAAGTGTTCCCTGACTGTGGCCAACTGAAAGCAATTATTATACAAGTGATTTCATAAGCACTGATTGTTTATTTTCAAGTGTCATTTAGAGTTTAAACACATAAAAAGCTTTTACCCTGTCAAAATTGAAATTCAAGCCTCCCTACACATGGACCTCCACCACTTTCCTATAATCCTTTGTTACAATATTCTCTGATATTGAAAATAAAAATCTTCCCAAAACATTAATACTGGACAAATTTATCTCACCTTTTCTTGGGCTCGCTGGACTTTTTTGTACTCTGCCGATAGCTTGCGATTTTCATCAACAGCTTTCTCCCTTGCAACCTTGCGAGCTTTCATGAATTGAGCCAAGTTAAAGCGCGTGTTCTTTGTGTGCGGCATCCTAGAAATTAACTCATAAAAAACTAAGGAAAGAAGGCAAAATTAGGAAAACAAAAATCATAGAGCTTTTGTCAAGGCTTTGAAGTTTCGGTTCGTAGCTCAAATTCTCGGATAAGTAGAGAAACTTAAAAAACTATCCTAGCCAAAAATACGATAGAAACGACAAATAAACCTTACCTTTTCTTTTACTATTTCCTCTATTGTCTCTTGCTATGCGAACATCGAAGAAACCATGGCATATTTAGTATCAAAATGACGGGAAAACTGTGTACTTTCAGCACATTCGAGTTTTGGCGCCTTCGGACTAACTCCAGGACCGCTCGGAGGCAGTTTTCAACAGGCGTTAACTCAGTTCCAGGCTTCTCTAAAAACCACACGGTCACAAACGCCATATTTGTGGACGCTGATTGTTCCGCTTCAGAGCGCTCACCAGCCCGGCGTGATTGTTAAAAGATGAAACTGATATTCATTGAACATATATGTTTTAACATCACACTCAACAACCAAAAAGAAACGGATGAATGTTACTGAGACACATGGGACAACTTAAGGCTAAACAATATATTTTTATGCTGAACGAGAAGAAAACCTTTCGAAAAAATTGACCTTAGTCAAAAATAGGCTTGAACATCACTTTTTTTGTTTTGATGTTTTGTTATTGTTGTTTCGTCGTTTTATCAAAGGTTGGTTAAATGGGGTTAAAATGGACTATGCAAACCTTATTAATTTTGGGGTTTTTTTAATTCAAGTATCTCCCCAGATTATAGAACCTCCGATCAACCAGTCTGTTACGGAAGGAAACTCTGTGAACTTCAGTTGTCGAGCCTCAGGTGTGCCAACACCAACATTAGTCTGGGTTTTTAATGATGCTGAGCTGCCATTTGGTATAAATCGCGATGGAGTATCATTCCTGGAATTTTTAAGCGTCACAAAAGGGATGGAAGGGTCTTACAAGTGTATAGCGGAAAATACAGCAAATACAACTAGTTCTTCTGCAACACTGCGTGTTTACGGTAAGTTTAATGATAATGACGATGACGATGACGATGGCCATGACGATTGCGATGACGCTGACGCTGCCGTTGACCGTGATGATGATGCCGACGATGACCATGGCGATGACGACGATGTGACGCTGACACTGAACTGCTGCTGACGGTGAGGGTGACAAAGGTGGACCACGATTTTAATCAATTGCTTTTTTCTTAACGTAGGGAAAGCCTCTGCTCAAGTTGCTACAGATCAGCATCCAGCACTCACAGCAGGTGACAATCTCACTTTGACCTGCATTGTCAACGAAGAAACAATAAATGTAACTTGGAAAAAAGATGGAGACTCACCACCCAAAAGAGCAAAGATTCATACACGGTTCGATAACAAAAAGAGTGAACTTGCAATAACTGAAGTTGTGAAGGAAGACAGTGGTGTGTATTCTTGTGAGGCACGTAACAAGCTCGGTTTTGTTGCCCGTTCCTTTGTAAAAATAAACGTCATAGGTAAGTCGGTGTTACCGCTGTGTCTTAAAAAAATACAACCATACTGATTAAAAATTGTATATCCAAATAGATTAAAACTGTCAATCTGTTAAAGACGAAACAATAAGGGTCACCTGATCCAATTACATGAAATTACCTTACATCGCTCTATAAACTTCAGGTATTTCATTTCAAAGAATGGGTGTCAATCACACGTTAAATAATAGACAAAGCTATTCCAAACAACGACGGAAAATGAAGCAAATAGAACTAGTTCCTCTGCAACACTGCGTGTTTACGGTAAGTTTAATGATAAAGACGATAACGATGACGATTACCGTGACGCTGACGCTAACCGTGATGATGACGCCGACAATAACCATGGCGATGACGATGATGTGACGCTGACACTGAACTGCTGCTGACGGTGAGGGTGAAAAAAAGTGGACCACGATTTTAATCAATTGCCTTTTTCTTAACGTAGGGAAAGCCTCTGCTCAAGTTGTTACAGATCAGTATCCAGCACTCACAGCAGGTGACAATCTCACATTGACCTGCA
Source organism: Pocillopora damicornis (assembly GCF_964200805.1). Classification (NCBI taxonomy): domain Eukaryota; kingdom Metazoa; phylum Cnidaria; class Anthozoa; order Scleractinia; family Pocilloporidae; genus Pocillopora; species Pocillopora damicornis. The sequence goes on along the minus strand of NC_142674.1, from coordinate 12,687,221 downwards.
TCGTCAACGAAGAAACAATAAATGTAACTTGGAAAAAAGATGGAGACACACCACCCGAAAGAGCAAAAATTGATACACGATTCGATAACAAAAAGAGTGAACTTGCAACAACTGAAGTTGTGAAGGAGGACAGTGGTGTGTATTCTTGTGAGGCACGTAACAAGCTCGGTTTTGTTGCCCGTTCCTCTGTAAAAATAAACGTCATAGGTAAGTTGGTGTTACCGTTGTGTCTTAAAAAAATACAACTTTACTAATTAAAAAATATATTTTTTCTAATAGATGAAAACTGTTTATCAGTTAAAGACGAAACAAATATGGGTCATCACCATGGTTATCATCGGCGTCATAATCACCGTCAGCGTCATCGTCATCGTTATCGTCATTATCATCAAACTTACCGTAAACACGCAGTGTTGCAGAAGAACTAGTTGTATTTGCTTTATTTTCTGTTGTTGTTTGGAATAGCTTTGCCCATTACTTAACTCTTGATTGACACCCTCTCTTTGAAACGAAATACCTGAAGTTCATAGAGCGATGCAAGGTTATTTCATGTAAATGGTTACATGAAATAACCTTACATCGTGATGATGATGCCGACGATAACCATGGCGATGACGACGATGTGACGCTGACACTGAACTGCCGCTGACGGTGAGGGTGACAAATGTGGACCACGATTTTAATCTATTGCCTTTTTCTTAACGTAGGAAAAGCCTCTGCTCAAATTGTTCCAGGTAAATATCCAGCACTCACAGCAGGTGACAATCTCACATTGACCTGCATCGTCAACGAAGAAACAATAAATGTAACTTGGAAAAAAGATGGAGACTCACCACCCGAAAGAGCAAAGATTCATACACGATTCGATGAAAAAATGAGTGAACTTGCTATAACTGAAGTTGTGAGGGAGGACAGTGGTGTGTATTCTTGTGAGGCACGTAACAAGCTCGGTTTTGTTGGCCGTTCCTTTGTAAAAATAAACGTCATAGGTAAGTTGGTGTTACCATTGTGTCTTAAGAAAATACAACTTTACTGATTAAGAAATATATTTTCAAATAGATGAAAACTGTTTATCAGTTAAAGACTAAACAAATATAGGTCACCTGACCCATTTACATGAAATAACCTTACATCGCTCTATGAACTTCAGGTATTTCCTTTCAAAGAGCAGGTGTCAATCACGAGTTAAATAATGGGCAAAGCTATTTCAAACAACTTGAATTTTATTAGTACTTTTACTAACGTCGAGATTTGTCTAATGGTCATTTATCTACCTTACACAATTAGCTAGGCAAGTGCAAAGTTTCAACACTTTATGGTATTACATTGGCGGATCAGTGGCGGCAGCGATTGTCATTTCGCTAATTTCCTGGTATTTCTGCAAGCGTCGAAGGACAGGTGACGTCCATTTTTCTGCGTTATTTCAGATTGCTTTGTCTGAAAGTAAAAGAAGGAAATGTTTAAACTTATTAAATATGTCTACTGGGGGGATGGGGAACACTGAGCTACGAGTCTAAGAGAAGAGATATTTTTAAAAGAATTACTCGCGTGCGGCCCAAAATTGCTAATTGCAGAGTTTTTTCACATTTGTATATGTAATGATAATAATTTAAATTCAGCAAATATCACGTCACTCCTAATTTGTGCAGATTCAAATTTCCTGCCACTACACAGAATTTTTATTAGAATATTTGATTTAATAAATTGATGCAAAGTTTTTCCTTCTTTATCTCCTTTAATTCATTATTTGGAATTGCAGCTATGGCTCTGTAAGTCAACTACTTTACCTTTCATTCATCAAATTCATCGGGAAAAAAATCCCCCATTGCATGATGACGATAACAAAAATCATATCGCAGTAATTACTTTTATCGTGCTTATCGTGTTTGTGATGCATTATTAACATTCATTATGTGTTTTTAGAATCAGCTTCATTAGTTCCTTTGTTTAATTTCTTTATCTCTTTAGTACCTTCCATATATTTTCAGTTAGATTAATCCATAGATTTAGTACTTTGAAATAAAAATCGAAATGCAAAAAAAAATTTAATTAAATCAGTAAAATTTCTGATTTTAAAACCAATTGTTTCTTTTTTGATTTTAACAAACATCCGATTGACAAAGTGTACTTAAATAACAACAATTACTAATATGTTTTGTAATAATTTATGTTTTTGGTATAATGAAAACATTGTTCTCTCACTATCGGCAAGAGAGATTATCTCGCCATTTAAGTTATCCTGGCAAACGAATTTTCTTACTCTCTGATTTCTCTTTTCTTTCTATCACTTTTCTTTGTTTTGAACCTGAAAGTAAGCAATGTTGATTTTCTACATTTAGTCCTGACCAAGAGCAGGCAATTCAGATGGAGCCATTGAATGCAGAGGTAGATGAGTGGGAGGTTGCGGTGAACCGTGTCCTGCTACAAGACGTCATTGGACGAGGGGCGTTTGGAGCCGTGTGGAGAGCTCTCCTGAGTTCACCAAATGGACAACCTGGAAATCGGACGGTGGCCGCTAAATGTTTCACGCGTAAGCCACCTTCAATTTGTTCTATTGATACATATGTTGATCTCTGGGGTGGTTATAAAAATGTTTCATTTGGGGAGGGGGGGGGAAGGCGTGGTCCAAAATTACTTATCGACCCACGCACACCCCCCTCTTCTTCACTCAAGGTTACGCGCGGGAAAAAAATAGAAGAAGGCGGGGGGGGGAGCAAACGAACAGAGAAGATAATCAACCAGTTTGATCGTAAAAGTGGTCCTGCAATAATTCTTGTTTCCAACAAGTAGTGTGAAAGGTCACAGGCATAGGTTAGAAGGGGGTTAATATGGGTTAATATCCGCAACACCCCACTCCTCTGGGGGGGGGGGAGGTGTTGCGGATACGCTGGATACTCCGTCTAGATCCGCCGCTGAATCCAGTAGAATTTTTTTCTCCGTTTGGACCTATTCCCCACTTACTAGTGACTGATTATCCCGAGTTGGAGTGGGCAGTCTAACAGACTGACTACACGGTGCTTTTCGCTGGCAAAAGACATTTACCGTACGGAAGATGTGAAGCATCTGCAGTGATGGCAAAACTAAAGAAGGTAAGAAAAATTGGTAGGATTTAACCTCAACTGGTTCCAATTCGGCCTTTATACTCATAGTCAACTCAGCCATGGCTGAGGTCAGTGAGTTGGGCAATCTCCTAGCTGCGAAAATTATCATCCAAACAGTAATAAGAAGATGCAAGGTTTGTAACTCTACCGGATTCTTTCTGGCTTGAACCTGCATGCAACAATGTATTAATCAGAATGTGTCTCTATCAAAGTATACTTTTGTTGTAGCCACTGCTGGAGAGGAAGGAAGGAAATGTTTGATGAGAGAAATTGAGCTGGGGATACTTATCGGTGAAAACGTTTCGCCAAACATTGTAAAGTTCATGGGCTGCGTTACGACAGAAAGTAAGTACTAAGCGTACAGCATCTTTTCTGAGTATATGTTATTAACGATACTATAAATGCTGAATGAACCCTCTTGAGAGCTCTTAACATAAGATCCGTAACTAGGATGTTAATGGAGCCAAGTTCGTCTTTTTTTTTTGTGGCAAACAGACTGTTTCTCTTCGAGAGTATGTATCCATCGACAGTTCATTAAGATTTCGGTTGGATAGCTTGAAATCTCGTTAACGGGGCTAACCGGCTTTCTCCCTTTAACCTGTAGCAAATTTTTGAAAGTAAATTCTGATGAAGGTAGATCCTAAAAGAATGAGTCCTTCGTGTAAGCTAAACTGCTTTATGAAGAAAGCCATCAGTAATTTTATCTTTGATACGTCACTTAAGTTCACCCCATACTCATCATGGAGTACTTGCCATGTGGTGACCTACTTGGTTACCTCAGAAAATGCCGAGGAGTGAGGGATCGGTTTTATCTTGGTGAGGGAAGAGCTCAGGATTTGAACAACTACGATCTCGTGTTGTTTGCCAAACAAATCGCCGCCGGCATGGTGTTCCTTGGAACGCGAGGTGTACGTAGAATACTTGTCACATGTCAATTCTAACTCAGAAAAATCTTTCAGAGATTTAAACTTTTTATTTTTCAATAGCTCGGGTTTTGGCCAA